>NC_056729.1:640169195-640469195 GCF_019279795.1 Protopterus annectens | reverse complement strand
AAGCAAGAAAGAAGAGCATGTCTGGAAAAAGCACACTGAAATGGAAGAGAAAAAAAAGAGAGAGAATTATGCATAAACGGAACACGCAAATAAGAAAAGGTATAAAAAGTACAGATACTGTAGTTCCAATATATATCCTGAAGTTCATATTCAGTATAGTCAAAGGCATGTCGAGTTCAAGAAACAGAACAGCAAGCAGGTCATGCAGAAGTAGAATAATAACAATGACAAGGCACACTACAAAGTGAACATGTATAATAAGTACAAAGGGCTTCGATGCAAAATAAAACGACACATATAAACAGTGTAACAGAAGAAAATGCAGACGGGCAATGCAATGGAGGCAGTGACACTTGTGTATCTACTATTCATGAATATGAGAAAATAAGGCCATAAGCAGCAGTACAACCATTAAACAAACACACAAAGCAAACAACCAAAAATACTAAAGACTCAGAAGCATCTGAAAATGTACTAAATAATACAGCAAACTTAAACAACTGTTTATGTCTGCAATTCAAAAGATGTCTACCTGAAAAAGGTTGTTTTAAAGGAGATGGCAGGGTTAATGATACTGTGAGAATACTCATTTTCAGTGTATTTGTGGGACACTGAGTGAATCTTCAGTATTATCCAAAAACATATTAGATTTGGGTAATGCAGATACCAAATAGTCTAAACAGGGCCAGAAGCAAAGGAAGCAGAGTGGGTAGCTCACTGAATGAAAACTGCAGCTTGTTTAACCGAACAGAAAGGAATGAAAAACTACCAGGTTAACCAGGCGGGTGACTCTGCTGTGGCCATTTGTTGTACCTCAGACAACTCATCTTATACCCCTGATTTCACTGGTCTAGCATCTAGAGGCACTATGGACTGAAGGTTAGCCACATCCTCTGCAGTCAATGGGGTCCCTTCAGTGGGCAGGATAGAGCCACTGTTGTTGGTCTTGGGAGAGAGATCAGGAAAGGCTCCCCTGTTATGTCAGAATGTTGTGCCCATTCCTGGGAGAGCTGCTGGTGTTGCCATGAGTAACACAGCTGACCCCATTTTTCCTGTCAAAAAGAAACAGAATGCCAAACATGTATCTGCTCCTTCTCAATTTTCTTTGTATAGGAGTAGTTTAGTGGGAATGGCTCAGGGTTTAATTCCCGTTATTGAGCCTTCTTGTAAAGTACTTTCTGATAAAAGGAAGAGGGATTCTTTCTTTCCTGAAGAGATTCAGAATTCTGAATCTGAACAGGAAGATTCCCTCTCAGATATAGTAGAAAAGCGAAATAAACTTTTAATAAACCCACTGTGTCAACCGCTGGATTGCGAACTGCCTCACAGATAAGACACAGATAATCAAAATAGGGAAAGTTACTTCTACAAAGAGGCCAGTCACTAGTAGAGTGCCCCAGGGTTCTGTGCTGTGGCCTCTCCTGTTTGGCATCTACTTTCCTGAAGTAAAAGCCAATACTAAAGGGCTCTGGCTGACTAAGTTTGTAGATGACAGAAAGCTAGAAGCAGTCACTGAATCCCCAAAATGACTTAACAATCCTCCAGAAAGGTATGTTCCAAATAAATTACTGGTGTCAAAACCATGGACTGAAATCAAATGCCAAAAAATACATTATGGTATGCTTTGGGAAGTTATGCACCCAAGGGAAATATCTCATTGATAACATGCCCATAAGACCTGATCCAGTTGTTTGGAATTTGGGACATTATGTGGACAGTGCCCTAACATCTAATTAACATGCATCTATTGTTGTAGGAAAGTCATTCTATATTGCACAGCTTATAGACAAAGGGATGGTGTCTAGAGCCAGAAATGTCATTGTCCCCCTTTACACAACCAGTCGTGGAATATAATGCCCCCTTTGTCTTGTATCTGTCCAGACATGTGCAACAACTGGAATACTCACAGAGATGCCTTATTAAAAGGATACAAGGCCTAAACTACATGTCCTGCAATGGAATGACTCAAACCACTGTCACTATACTGGCTATCTTACAGACTGCTAAGAGGTGGCCTGTGTCTGGCATACAAGGCATCCTCTGACCCACTACTGATGGATTTACTGCACATCAGCAAATCAAGCAGCATCAGAAATACTTGGTCTAGGGATCTAGACCTCTTCTGCAACATCAGCAGAATGGTTTGGACAGGTATATCTTGCAGAGGATACCACTGCTGTGGAACAGATTCCCCATTCACATAAAACAAAGTTCATCACTGCCCATATTCAAGTGCAACTTAAATCTGTGGATGAGAAACAGAAAATTGACCCCAGGACTGCCGTCTGTATTACTAATGGACAGATGCAGCTCTTAAATGCTTTATCTCATGCATGAATCCACACTAACAACTTGCTATATATATATATATATATATATATATATATATATATATATGGTTTACCTTTGAATTGTCATTCACCGTGTGTCCGACGTGCATAATGCCGAAAGTACGCCTGCAAAAAACGACAATGCCGATTCACCACGTGTTTGAATGGCAAATAAGCGAATGCTTTTTTGCCATTCAAACACATGGATCAAATGTCAGAAATAGCTTTCCAGCAAACCATTTTCAACATTTGATCCTTCGAAGTTCTCCGTATTTCAGTAATACGAGTCTATGCAACGTTCTAGAGACCCTACTTATAGAGGTAGGGGAATTAATGGAACTTTAATGGTACATAGGTAGGTGTTCTCTTTCTGCCTTCAAGCAAAGATAATGTAGGATAATGTAATCCATGTACTCACAATATCAAAATAGTCATTGTTTAAAGAACAGAAACAACAATTTTGCAGGGTCTACACCACATTCCATAACAAGTGAGATCAATAATCTTCATATGTGCACCCTGAATAAAGGAGGAAGAGGAGGGGTGTGACAGAACAATTTAAGTAATTCAAATGAATTAATTTTGTCCAAAATAGCTTTTGTTTATTGGGGGAACTGTAGTAAAACAAGTGGAAAATTTTAAAGACATAGAATAGGTTGTTCAGAAGTGATGTAAAAACATTTTTCACTGAAGGGGGTGTTGATACATGGAATGACATTTGCAACAGACTTGTAAAAAATAAAAAGTTTTGATGGAGTTCAAGAATGCATGGAAGAGACATATGTAATTTCAGCTGGATATAGAATAAAGTAAGACACTGATCAAACAGGAATTGCAGCACAGTCATTAGAAAGTATAACAAACAGACAATGTAGGTCGAGTGGTTCTTGTTTGTTATTGTATTCTAGGTTTCTGTGTTAAGCATTTGTGTCAAGTATAAATTGAAGCATTCTCTCTAGCTATAAATGTGTATTTTCTAGTTGCACCAATTTAACTGTACTTTGCTAGCTAAACCCATGCTGAGGACCACATTTTCACATGGCTACTTTGACATACAAACAATAGCTGTCATCCCACCAATCAGCTGTCTGTGATATAATTCTCTTATCATACGTATAATCATCTCTGAGTCATTGTACCACCAAGGAAATTGAATTTGCACTACAAATTCAGTGAATCTATTTCTGCAGCATAAATTCATCAGAATTTTTTTAAGAGCGCCATGACAGTCATGTAATCATACTGAATACCAGTGAAAACAAGACTCTTGCATTTTCAATTAACTCTCTAAAAAATAATTGAGTAAAATAAGTGCTCTCATAAATATGTAATAACAGTACAAAATGCAGTTCAGGGACTACAGTAATACTGACAAGCTGACCTTTCATAAAATCAAAATATCATACTGCTATAACATCCTAAGTTAAAGTGGGCTATTGTAGGATATCAGCTGGTAATTTCAATTTTTCACTAACTTTATAGATGCAACCTCCTGCACTATTACTGTAGTTATACATTTTACAAGACAGTAAAAGGGATTCATCATTTCATTACAGATTCGTAGGTTTCATTTCAGTACAAGTTTCCCACATTTCTTTGTATTTTTTAACCATGGTAGAGTACTGATCCCAATGGACTCAGGAGTATTTACTCAGCACAGTAACCAAAGACAAATAGTTGACATTGATGAAACTTGCATAAAAAAATAGCAAATGACGTTTTTAACAAATTCAGGACATAAATGTGGACCAAGAGTTAAGTAACAATTGACAGATATTTTGGCATCATATAGAAATGGAGTACAAGAGGTAATGGACAAACAGCAGACTGAGTACAGAAATGAAGAGATAATGTAGTTTGAACTGTTAATATACGTAATTCTGCATTATAGCATGTCTTAAATAATATATACATAATTTTTATGAATCTGAATCAGCAATTGGCTGCAGAACATTTAGAGATTAGTTCATTGCCTTATGACTTCCACTGGGACATTCATCAGTCAAGTGTGAGCTCTGATACATATTTTCTCATGGGTAACTAGAACTCTACACAATAACATCATTAAAACCACTGCTTCACAACCCCCAGACAGTTCCTGCATACTAGGATAACTGTAGTCTTCCTTAAGAAAGTACTGAATCCACTGAGATGAGCAAACATAGTCAGTATTAATGCTAACAACAGTGTTTTTACCTTGGTGAAACAATTTTGTATGCTACTGTAACAGTAGGCAAATGAAAAATCAGTTTTGCTCACTATAAATTGGAAAGAATAAAAAGCAGGAGGTCCCCGTACTTATGCATGTCAATATTAAATCGCTATGTTGGAGTTAAGAAATAGAATTTTGTCTGCGTAAATGTTCAAATGAAGGGTAGGGAGGTCTAAGGAAAGATTGTTAAGAAAGAAAAAGAACAGTATGAGCCCAAGAATGGACCTGTGGAGAACAATAGTATGTTCACCTGTGTCAGAAATGGAGCTGCCAATTATTATCCAGAAGGTTCTCTTGTTAGTGTAACTGTAAGACCAGGAAATCATAGCAAGTTTGATGCTCATTCATTCTAGAAGTACATTGTCTCTATATTCTGGGCCTGGAGTGTTGCCAGGAAATCCTCAGGATTTGTAGGCAGTGTCAATGGCATTATATATGTTAATGTTTACCTTGAGTCATATAGGGAGGGTCTGAATAGCATTTTATTAATCCTTTGGAATAAGAGGTTGAAAATACATGAAAGAAGTGGAATGCATAGTTCCCCATGCTAGCTGGGTCTTAATGGGTTTTGGGGGAACCTGAGGCAGCTGTGTCCATATGACCACTAGTTCTTTATCAGTTTAAAGTCATTGGTCAAGTGGCAGTGGTCATCGGAGCACCTTTGCCATGAAGATAAGTAATACCATTGAAACTCTGGGTGCAAAAAGGAAAGCTATATGCATTTGCTCTGGTCTTTCTGTTCAGCTCCTGAGAAATGGAGGCCATTTTATGTAGTGGTGAATGAAAATTTAATGAAGGATCTTCAACCAAGTTTTATTTGGTTCTTGTTAGGTCTTGCCTTGGGTCAAGAGGACTCTGACACAAAACAATCAGGTAGGGCTTGAGTTAAGTCAACTACACTGGTGATAGAAGTGTATATTACCCAACAATGGAAAACTTTACAGCTATCCCTCAGGGGTATAGTGGGGTCATTGCTTTACGACCTTAAGCTCATACTGATGGAGGACATCTAAGAGTGTCAGGTGGGTAAAACTTTTAACTTGTGGTTTCAGGTGTGTATACAGAACCACTAAAACTCTCTTACAAGACCACCAAAGCTTTCACTTGTTGGCTTCTTGTGTGTTTGGGGACTGTATGTTGTCTCAAAAAGGGATTTGTTCTTGTTACTTCTTTGGTTTATACAGGGAAGTCTATGTTATAGTTTTCACAAATGCTTTTGCTGATCATGATTACATTTAATTTGGTTTACATGCTGTTAATGATGTTCTGTGGCATGTCCAGAACTGGTGCACATCTTATGCTGATTTTGTGTTAGAATATCTAATAAGATGATTTAAAATGAACAAAAGGTGATCTGCCTGAAAGGGTGAAAAAGGTAAACTGACTGCCATAAAATCTTCCTTTCACTGTTATCAAGCTCCACATACTTCAGTCTAAACCCATGGCCTATTTCATTATAGTGATCTGTACCTGATTTAAGCCAAGTATGATGTACCAGGAATATCATATATCTGACCCCTGAGGTGCTACTTTGGAATCATATGTGCTTATTGTAAGACAACTGTACATTAATACCATACATGTTAAGTAATATATAGTTTCTTTAACTCATTAACACTTATATGATGTGGAACGTCACACCTCTAGAGGCCTACAAACATATTGCATTCCAGAGCATTTTCTGATAAATAAACATAAAAAGCATAAGATAAACAAATGTAAATATTTTGTGAAAAAATAAAAGCTATTAAAACTGTACAAATAGCAATTATCAGTAAGAAGCATTCTTTACAGTGGTAATAGCCAGTGCATTCATAGTCTTTCCCATAAATACTGTAAGACAGTACAGTGCACACAAGCTACAGATTATATTTTTTTAAACTTTCACAATTTTTTATATCTTAAAAACTATACGACCTGGACATATATTGTTAGAAAATTTTTGTTAACCAGACACAAGCTTTTACACGACAACAAGAAATTCCTGTATAGGTGTATGTTTATTAAAATATTAACAGAAATATGAAAACATATGTTTGATTGCATAATTAGGAAAAGTATTAATACTAGATATCTCTCAAGATGTGCAGCTTACAGACTAAATATCAAAGACAGTTTTCTTCAAGTCATATCTAACGAATATTATGCAACAGTTTGTAAGTCGCTTGTTTTTTGAACTATTAAGTACATATGGAAATATTACCTATTTTCATGATTACTAATGAAAAACTAGCAATATTTCCTATATAGTGTGATATAAACCAGTATTTTCAATGAATTGTCCTGTCGCCCACCTCAATAAAATGTAAGCCATTCAGTTATGAAATATGAATATAAATATGAAAATATGAATAATAAGTGGGAAACAAAGATTAATTTCTCCACTGCAGAACATCCTAGACCAACAATCTTAGTGTCATTTTGTTAATAACGCTTTACCCTTTCCAGTACTGCCTGTTATTAGTTGGTAAGTCACTTAGTTAAAGAAGCCAGAGCCCAAGAAATTCTGGTTGCCATGAAGATGTATGGCTATGAAATGGAAGTATACAAAAATGGCATTAAAGGAGTATGAGTGAGTTAAATTTCCAAGATAATATCAGTAATATTTCAAGGGAATACCCAATACTTGTTTCTGCTTGTACACGACTCCTTATATAAATCAGCAATTGATATATGTGATACATCTTGACTTAAATAAATAAATAAATAAAACCAACAGCAACAAACTAGTGTAAGAGGAAACATGAGTGAAAGGCTGTTTTGAGTCAATTTGTCTCTAGTCCAGAGTATTAAAGTGTTCCCTAAACATTTAAGTTTAAAAAT
Source organism: Protopterus annectens (assembly GCF_019279795.1). Taxonomy (NCBI): domain Eukaryota; kingdom Metazoa; phylum Chordata; order Ceratodontiformes; family Protopteridae; genus Protopterus; species Protopterus annectens. Next base: position 640,461,830 of record NC_056729.1, on the reverse strand, counting down.
AGTTTAACAAAGTACATCAAACTATATACTAAGATGAATACTTCTGTTATGAACTTTGTTGAAAAGTATAATCAGTCACACATTTACTCTTTATAGATATAGACGTTCTACCTGACAAACAGAAAGTCTATACCCCCTGAGGTGCCCAAAAAGGATGGGTGCCCTGTGATCCCAAGAAATGTCTAAAACTTCCAATCTGGACAGCTTAAAGCATACTGTTTTCTATGTAACCATAAGACAGAAGGAAAGGTTTATAGGCATATAAACTATAAAATGATATTCATAGCCCACAACAATGCCCACTGATAAATGTAGCTCTTCTATCATGCCAACCTGGGCTATATCATACCATTTGTTTCTGTGCTACAAAACAGAGGTTAAATTCACTTTCACACTTGACCATGCATTATATGCCCATTTAGCCTTCTAATAAAAATAAAACCTTTTTACATGTGTACTACATAGCCTAAATACTGAGTAAAAAAAGTCAATATGCCCCATTTTCTTGCACTTGATGATTTGCAGTGGTCCAACATGTTGTAGAAATGTATGGGTAAAGGCCTGTGCAACGAACCTATCCATCAGAAGCACTGATCTAAAAAAACTCCCACTGTGCCATTTCTGAACAGTTCATTTTACAAAGGTCATACCCACTTATGTTACAAAGTTTAGAGCTTATGCTTAGCAGTCAGTATCTGAGCTATGGCTAATCCAGTTTTGAATATGTATTTGGAATACTTTTGATTCCTGAACTTCATTTAATTCTCAGGTGGTACAGTCATTAAATGGGACAATGTTTCACAGATTTTATTACTTAAGCAGCAAACATTCATCTAAGTAGAACAACATCACTAGATATTGTTTCTACCAACCCCCTTCTAAAGATACATAAGCATATTATGCTTGCATGCTCTGTACAACAAAAGCTGGCAAGTATTATTTTGCAAAAGAAAATAAAAAGTGCTCAGCAAAGTCTTATTAGCACCATGGTGCAGAGGGATAAAGCCCCTGATTGAGGCCTAGAACTTATGGGAACAGCTAATAACCAGGGTTCTGGTGAAGCCAGTGAAATATGATGGGAGTGAGAGTTTGATGCTATCTCACCATTTCTATGGCAGGAAGTGGTCCAACTTGTTGCAGTGACATCAGTACTAGAGATGGAGATGCATTGCATGCAACATATAGGGTGTGGGCCATACTCATCTGTACCAGCTCATGCACACAAGGTGGCCTTCAATGGGCATGAGTAGAAGAGTATGCACAGGCACACACACACACACACACACACACACACACACACACACACACACACACACACGCACACACACACACACACACACACACACACACACACACACACACACACACACACACACACACACACACACACACACACACACACACACACACACACACACACACACACACACACACACACACACACACACACACACACACACACACACACACACACACACACACACACACATGCACACAAACGCACATACAAATACGTATGCACATGCTCGAATACACACACACACACACACACACACACACACACACACACACACACACACACACACACACACACTCACACAGGCCATAACTTCTTCAAGCATACATGTCCGCTGCTGAGAATGGTATTAGAGAGAGAAGACCAGACCACTGCCCATATCTGCCTAGATAATGGCTGAGCCCTGAATGTCAGTCACCCCATTGATTGGAAGTAAACAGCTATGGAGACAGCTCCAGTGCAGAATGGTTGGCAAGGTGGAGGAGTGGGATAGGAAAGGACAAAACCAAAAACACACAATAATGCTTGAAGCAAGATAAATAAGTTCACTGCTCAAGTTTTTTCCCCAGCCAGGAATACATTGCTACCTTGCCTTATTTCAGAAATGAGATTCTGTGTATTACAAAACCTTTAATCTTCTCTATTGTTCTCAGGTTTATAGCTGGCTGTTATATATTTATGTACACATTAAGGCACCCGATCCCATTCCCGTCTGGACCCCTAATTATTAACTGCAGAGCAATCCATCACTTCTAGTTGCTATATAATACTAAATACACTTTAAGTTCATAAATTCTTGCATAGCCAAACAATGCATGACATAGGTATGTGCCAGTCTTTTATTCTGGTCAGAAAGATCAGCATTCATTTTGTTTGTTGTTCTTAACCTCTTTTAAAGTAAACTAGGAGGAGCTTTTTTATAACATACAAATGTATTTATTTATTTATTGACGTTTAGTGACTGGTGAAGTCTGACTGGGTAAGGAGCCCATTTTCAGCAGATGCCCGGGGAGAAAAACTCCAAACAAATGCAGATATTTAATAAATTTATAGACAATTTTACAATTTACAAATCTGTCCAATTTGTAGACATTATACCTTTATATATCATATGGATGGATGACATTTTACAGTAGATCCTCAGAAGTTCAGTCTAAATTCTAGTTTAGAGCTATACACAATTAGAATAATAGATCAAATCATGCATAAATATAATGTACAGTTGTTTTTGATTTGTATATAAGTTTGAATGGCGCACAGCAACAGTTATCCCACTCCACAAAGGGGGAGCCACCACTGATCCCGGGAACTATCGACCTATTAGCCTGACGTCTGCAAGGCCATGGAATGTATCATCATGGAATTCATAAACAAAGACATTGGTAACCTCCAAACTCTGGATCCCACCCAGTTCGGGTTTATGAAAGGCAGATCATGCCTCCTGAACCTGATCAACTTCTTTGAGGCAGTCACCAAAGCCGTGGATGAGGATAAGGTGGTTCACACAGCCTATCTTGACCTCGCCAAGGCTTTCGACACCATCCCCCATTCTGGAATTATAGCTAAACTCACTAAACTAGGTATAAATCCCTACATCACAAGATGGGTTGCCAACTGGCTCACTGACAGAACCCACACTGTAAATGTTGCAGACTCCAAATCTGACCTCAAGGCAGTGACAAGTGGAGTGCCACAGGTTTCCATCCTGGGATCTCTCCTGTTTGGTATCTACGTCTCTGAAGTACAGGCTAACACAGAAGGCCTCTGGCTGATGAAGTTCGCAGATGACTGCAAACTAGGAGCCATAGTCAAGTCCCCAAATTATGTGGACATCCTATAGAAGGCCCTCACTGAGACAGATGCCTGGTGTCAGAGCCATGGCCTCAAGTTCAATGCCAAAAAGTGCAGTGTCATCCCCTTTGGTAAAAAACTCTGTACCCATGAACTACCACATAGGCAGCAATCTACTTAACACCGAATGTGTGATAAGAGACCTTGGGACCCAGGTAGACAGTAGTCTCTCCTTTGATAGTCACATCACCACAGTAGTCCGGAAGTCCTTCTACGTGGCACACCTTATCATAAAAGGGTTCTCCTCCAGGAAAAAAGAGGTCATTGTTCCCCTCTACTCGTCACTCATTAGACCCATTATAGAGTACAACACACCTTTTGGAATGTACCTCACAAGACATCTGCAGCAGCTGGAAAGGCCACAGAAGTACCTCACAAAGAGGATTACTGGCCTCAAACAAATGCCCTACACTGACCACCTCAAAAAACTCCAGCTTTACTCCATAGCATATCGCCTACTCCGAGGTGATCTCTGCCTAACATATAAAGCTATGTCAAACCCAGAGCTGTTGGACATGCTACAGCTAAAGAAATCCCAATCCCTCCAAACTCCACGCTCTAGGGACCTAAACCTTGTCACCACAATAAACAGGACACGCTGGAGGGATAGATTCCTGTCCCAAAGACTTCCTATACTCTGGAACAAGGTACCCATCTATGTCAGGCAAAGTTCTTCATTAGCACTCTTCAAGAAAAATCTTGATGAGTGGATGGGAAATAGGAAATACACCCCGGAGATCACTTCTGTGTCTCTGCTGGACAGTGGCACAGGAAAATAACTTTCTTGGGTGGCTTAAGCTATGGTATCTTGCTGGCTAGGCTTGCATAGGCCCTTGGGCCTATAGCCTAGTACCTACCTATGAACCTATGAACCTATAAAGAATAAGAGTATATTAGCTAAGGATAGTAGTATGTGGAAGAATTATACAAATAAATGACTAATGGGTTAAGATAGCATGATACATAATCTATAAGATACAGGAGTATAGTATAGTATAGTACAGTATAGTATAGTATAGTATAGTACAGTATAGTATTGTATAGTATAGTATAATGAGAGATTTACTAAGGAGGAACAGGTATAGTTAGTAGTAAGATGTATTGAAAAAGGTCTGGAAAAAGGTAGAGAGGAGGGAGAAGAATGAAAAATGTAGTTGTTTTATTTGAATGACAAACTGGCATCATTTTCCAGCCTTTTTGTGTTTCTCCTTGGCTTTATAGTGTTAAAACAGATGATGTTATAGCGCAGATAAAATAATATTTAAGTTACCTGGAAGAGAAAGAGTGGGAGTTGGAATTTTGCTATTTGGTGAAAATGTTGTGATTTTTTTTTAAATAAACTGACTTTATTACACTTCATTTACAATGTGGATAACAAGTAAATAAATACAAGTTTATAAACCACATAAACCATCTGCAAACACAGTTAGTTTTCAGGGACAACCTGGGAACAATGTCTGGTTAAGTGACTTGCTCAAAGTAGGCAGTAGCTGAAGTAATCAAATTGTGTATCACAGGAACTATAGCTCATGGCCTTAACCCTGTGTGCCAACTGCCAGACAGCTCATCTGGCAAATGGCACATTATCTTTAGGTTACAGTGTATTAAGAAAATGAATATGTTGGTTAAGCCAATTATATTGATGACTTGGTATTTCAAAACAAGTACTAGTCAGAAGCTGACCCATGTGTTGGAGAATGGTAAGGTGGAATTTGAAATCATTAGTGACCATCTGCTAGTTTAGCAATGAATGTTGAAAATAAATCCTTCCAAGGGGAGGCTTAAGATGGGACAGTTCTGGGTAATCAAAATACATCTGTGAAAGATTATCAATATTACATTGGTCAATATTCTACAATGCAAAGGATTTGACTTTAAAGGTAAAATCTTTACAGATTATGTAAATAAAGTGTTAAATGATTTTGTCCCCTTTAAAGCTATTAGTTGAAAGGAAATGAATTCTTCGTTTGAATCTGAAATGAGGGAGTAGGTCTAATGAATAAGCTTAGAAGTTAACTTGGTGTCACTTTAATAAATGTAAAAACTTATGTAGAGAAAATAAAAAAGCTACATTGGTAGGGGTGCCGGAAGATGTTGAAGGCTGATGGAGTGGAAGGGAAAAGGGACACTTTGTGATCTAAAAGGGCAGTTTTTTGAGCTGTCAGAATCATACCTGTGACACAAGATGTATATAGTGTAAATATGCATTACATTTGGAATTACTGCACAGTAATTTCACAGAAACATACAGATGAACTAATGTTGCAGCTGCATGATATGTGATCCAGGAGACATATGCTCAAAGATTAGAGAGGAAAGTGCACTGGTAGTGTGACACTCTTATCTCTGCCACACAGACAGAAACCACCACAAAGGAGTGGTGGAAAGCTGTTAAACACTTCATTCATTATGCTAAACACTTCATTTGGACTTTAGAAAAAGGTGCGACTGAAGGGTTTAACAGCTTCCCATGGCTCTTCTGTGGTGATTGCTCATTGCTGTTAGTGCTCTAGTGTGTGACTAGAACTTAACACAAGTAAGAGGTGCTTAATAAAAGCTTGTTAAGGACATTTCAGATGTCTGAAAGTTGCTTAACAAGCATGCCTTTCCCCACATTCACAGTATTATAGTGATCCACAAACTACAAATCATTATCTTTCAAAAATAAGACATAAAATGCATCACAGAGCATCTAGATCTTAGCAGCGTTCACAATTCAAGTTGTAGAAGTGGAGTATGATACAGGCTTATTGAAGGCTTTTGCCCTGGACCCACCTGTTCTATAACTAGCCCTGCCCATAAGTGTTTACAAAAGGTTGCTGCAGCTTGTGTGTGTGGATGGTGGGAACTCATTACACTCCCAGAAAATATGTTCCCATTTACCTCTTTTTTTCTCATTACACCTCCAACGTTTGCTGTCTACCCGAGGAAAATTCTTTGGAATCTACTTGAGGTATAAAAGTCCCTAAGTAAACACTTCCAAGCAGAGATCCTAAATCTTTTAGACATTTAGGAGACATACATATATCCCCCCATTGTTTCTTTGTGAATTGCTTACCCAATCTCTCTTTTCAGTCCTTTCTAACCTCCTCTGATTGCTTCTTATAGTTATCATACAATAGTTTGTATGCTGTACTAATTATTCCTTTTTTAACAGTAGTTTCCGCTCTAGATTCTACTAAAAACTCTACCAGTACTGGTCTTTCACTTAGGATCCCCCTATTTCTTTCTCTTTGCCTATAATCTGATATCATTCCCAGATAGGTTCATAGGTTCATAGGTATGTACTAGGCTAATGGCCCTTGGAGCCGTTACAAGCCTAGCCCATAGGATTACCCTGGCATTGTGTCACCTGACCTTAGTTCCCAGTGCCTCTGTCAAGTAGAGCCACTGGAGTGATCCCCAGGGTGAATTTTCTATTTCCCATCCACTCATCAAGATTTCTCTTGAAAAGGGCCAGTGAGGCGCTCTGCTTGACATGTATGGGAAGTATATTCCATAGCATGGGCAGTCTCTGGGTTATGAACCTGGCCCTCCAGATTATTCTGTTGATTGTGGTAATGAGGGTGAGGTCTCTGGAGAGTGTAGTGCGGAGGGATTAGGATTTCTTTAGATGTAGCATTTCTAACAGAGCTGGGTCAGACATGGCTTTGTAAGTCAAGCAGAGATTGCCTCTAAGTAGGCCATATGAGACAGAGAATAGTTGGAGTTTTTTGAGCCTGTCTATATAGGACAATTGTTTAAAGCCTAGGATCCTCTTTGTGAGGTACTTTTGCACCTCTCCAGTTGTTGCAGGTGTCTAGTGAGGTACATGCCAAATGGGGTATTGTACTCAATGACTGGCCTAATGAGGGAAGAGTAGAGGGAGACAATGACCTCTTTCTTCCTGGATGCAAAGCCCTTAATAATGAGATGTGCCACATAGAAGGACTTTCTGACCACAGTGGCAATGTGGTGGGCAAAAGAGAGGTTACTGTCAACCTGTGTTCCCAGATCTCTTATGACATCCTCTGTGTTCAGTGGACTACCATCGATGTGGTAATTCATGGGAACCGGGTTTTTCCCAAAGGGGATGATGACACATTTTTTGGCATTGAGCTTAAGGCCATGGTTCTGACACCAGTCATTGGTCTCAGTGAAGCCTTTCTGTAGGATGTCAACATCACTTGGGGAGTTAATTATGGCTCCCAACTTGCAATCGTCTGCGAACTTTGTCAGCCAGCGTCCATTCGTGTTGGCCTAGACTTCGGAGAAGTAGATACCAAATAGGAGCGGACCCAGGACTGAACCCTGTGGGACTCCACTCATGACTGTTTAGCAGTCTGACTTGGAGTCAGCTACTTTCATACTATGGGTTCTCTCTGTGAGCCAGTTTGCAACCCCCCTAGTGATATAGGGGTTGATGCCTAACTTAATGAGTTTTTCTATGATTCCTGAGTGGGGAATGGTATCAAAGGCCTTGGCCAGATCAAGATAGGCTGTATGAACCACCTTGCCTTCATCCACAGCTCTGGTGGCTGACTCAAAGAAGTCGACTAGGTTGAGCAGACATGATCTACCCTACACAAAACCAAACTGTGTGGGATCCAGAGTTTGGAGACTCCCTATATCCTTGTTTATTAGGTCCATGATGATGCATTCCATAGGTTTGCATATCAGACTTGTTAGACTAATAGGGCAGTAGTTCCCAGGGTCTGTAGTCGCTCCTCCTTTGTGAAGAGGGATGACTGTAGCAGTGCGCCATTTGGTAGGGACAAAGCCTGATGTGAGGCTGTGATTGAACAGGAAACACAGGTGAGGTACCCATTTACTCTGTAGTTCATGTAGAACACAGCCAGGGATATTGTCAGGTTCTATAGAAGCTGTATTCTTGGCCTTGGACAGTGCTGTTTTAACCTGTGCAGCAGTAATACTGGGTGCCTAGCAATCTACTGGTATTGTGAATTGGTCCTTGGGGGGGGAGGGATAAAGTTGGCACTGAATCTGTTGGCCAGTATATTGGCACTATCTGTTGGCTCGGTATATTAGGTGCCATTGTGCAGCAGCTCCGAGCAAATCAGGGTATTGCTGTGGAGATTCCTTACATAACAGTAGAAGGCCTTGTGGTTGTCTTTATTATGTGCTGCAATTGTGTTTTCATAGCTAGCTTTAGAGGATTTGATGAGGGATCTAAACTTTTTGTTGAGGTTGATAAGGGAGTTTTTCCAGTCTTGAGACTTCACCTTATTTTGCATCAGTTTCTTCCTTCTGTTGTAGAGTTTGTTTATGGCAGGGGACCACCAGACTGGCTTCCTTTTTTTTGGAGGAGAGCATCTTGGTTCTATTGGGTATGGCGAGTTCCATGCATTTGTGTATGTGTTCATACAGGGCATTAGTCTATGATTCATAGGGCATGCAGCTGTTCTCCAATTGTATGGGTGCTGTGAAGTTAACCACTTCTGTTTTTAGGAGCCCAAAGTTAGCTTTGGAGAAGTTTTTCATGGTGGTTACCTTTGTGGGGAGGGTGGTGGTGGGAGGGATATGGATTAGTTTGTGGTCAGATCTAACCAGGGAGGAGTTGACTATTGGTATGGAGCAATGGTTGCCCATGTTAGTAATGACCAGGTCAAGGATGTTGCTACCTCTAGTGGGAGTAAGAATGAGCTGGTCCAGGGCACTGGAATTAATGAATTCCAGGAAACGTTGGGCAAGTGTATTGGTACACGAGTAGTTTTCCCAGTTAATGGAGGGGTAGTTGAAGTCAGTCAGTGTTAGGTTGGACCCTAATATTCTCCAGGGTGCTTAGGAACATGGAATGTGAGTCTTGGGTCATGGTTGGGGACCTATAGCAGGCTATGACCGGAATTGCTGTCTTACCCAATGTTAGCTGCACCTGAAATATCTCTGATGCATTATGTTGGGCTACCAGTCTGAAGGTGTGCGCATCCTTTATGAATATGGAAACACCACAGCCTTTGAAGCTTCAGTCCAATTTCTGGGGCCGAAAGGTGTGGAATGAGTTATAGCCTGGCAGTGCAGGGGTGCTTTCTGCTGCCTTGAACCAAATCTCTGTTACAGCACAAATGTCGATGTTCTCCATTTTAAGGAGTGCTTTGAGCGAGTGCATTTTGAGATTTAGACTTCTAGCATTGAGCAGCATGACTCTCAGATTGCATTTGTTTGTAGCTGTTACAGTGATGATTTGGTCTTTGGAACACCACCTAAAAAGGCACTATAGGGGTGGCAATAGCCTTGGCCAGTATCTGGAAGCCCAGGGGTGACAGATGCAGGCCATCTCTGGCAAAGCATCGAGGTCTGTCAATGATGTCATCCCAGGCAAACAGATACTGGATCCCCTTAGAATGATACCAGAAACTTAGCCAATTGTTGAAATCAATCATTTGCTGCTTGTACTGTGGTATAATTCTGGGTGATGGCAAGAGGCTTCTCAGGGATAGGGTCATACCCACCTGGGCTATATAATCCAAGAGCTCCTCCATGTCCCTTTTCATGAAGTTGAGGGAGGTACATCTCAGGTCATTCACCACCCACATGTACAATGACAGAGTCAAATCTGTGCCTGTTGTTGAGGGACCTGAGTGCGTGCGTTATGTGGGGGATCCTGGCACCTGACAGGCAGCTGACTGTTACTTTCTCCTTATTCAACCTAGTGAGTGGGACATCAGTGTGCCTTACTATTGAGTCACCTATTACTAGTGTGTTGGGCATCTTATTTTGCCTTAGGGGCTTTGGTTGAGGGGCACATTGTTTAGGAGAGTTATGTGTTTCGTGATTAGTGTTGTGTTATGGTGGTCAAGTGCATTTCTGCCTTGGAGGTCTCTGCTGTTTGGGTAGATTTTTGAGAGCCTCCGTGAAGGTGGGTGTGTGGTTTGTGTTTTTATGGGAAGGCAGTGCTGGTGTGTGTTCTGGAGGGCTATGTGTTCCATGTGATGCGGTGCAAGTGTTGACCTTCTCCTCTTGACCAGCTATTCTGGTCTTGGCTGGAGAGTGTGTGGCTTCCAGTTTGGATATATAAGTGCATCTCTCACAAGTCTAAGTGTTGAGAGGTAAGAGGAGAGGGTTGTCAGTGTACATGAGGCAGTTGCTATATTGCCTCAGGATGCTGAAGGTCACCAGGTTAATAGGAGAAAGCACAGGGAACTGACCTCTAGACATGCCTAGAGGGTAGTCATTAATAATAAGTACTGGAGCTGTTTCCTTGTAGAACGTTTAGTGCTGGTAGCACTTTTCTGTGCTACAATAATTGCTACAAGAAGTCTGGTAAAGTGCTAGACTAATAAGCTAGTAAAAGTGCAGGAGAGGAGAGAACTAGCAGATCTAAGGGAAACATTGAAGAGCAGACTTTTTGGCACTGCTTAGAAGCTTACAAATAGTCCTGGATACAGCAAATCTGTATCTGGGCTACACTAGTTCCAGGAAAGGCAGGAAACAGTTTTTTTTTTTTTTTAGTAGAAAGTGAAGAGACGGAAGATAATGAGATAATTCAAGGTCCAGAAGCTAAAGGGGTGGGCCTTTGCTAAGTTCTCATTATAAACAGCAGAATGAGCTGAAGTAATGTGACTGGAGGGGTGTCCAGTATCAACTTTATACCACAGGCGGGCAACTCAAAGCCACCAAGACTTAAGACCACCACAAGAACAGGGCAGGGGGGTGGGAAAAAACAGTTGTGCAGATTACAGACATATTAAATCAAAAGTGCAAAAGATAATTGAGAATAAACACTTATCTTTTCTCAATATCACAGCAGGCAGTAGGTCAGTCTCTCTGCAGCTTAGAACGGCTTCAGCAAACAGGTATATTTGATTTAAAACACTGGCAATAAAAGGTAGAGAAACAGAAACCTATAGAATCAACAATGACAGTTTTGCAGGAATGCCCCTAGCTAGACTAAAGTCTCACCCACAGAGAAAACAGATAGACCTCTAGGCAAAAGATTTCACTGCAAACTGATGATAACAGTAACAGATATTCAGCTCTATCACACAACAAAAAGAAGAGTAAAAACAGTTGTACAGATTACAGAGATATTAAACCAAAAGTGCAGAAGATTATTGAGAATAAACAGGAAGACAATCTCTATCCTGCAGTCCAAATAAATTCTTGGCCTCTTCCCATTCTATTACCTTTCTGTCTCTAATTATTTGCTCCCAGTACCTTGGTTCATTTACCAGTTTTCTATTATAATGTAAGTTAGATATTTAGGATATATTGTAACAATGCAGGAATAATATGAAGACTTCAACAAAGCATGGAAAAACAAGAAAAAAGTAATCTGAATGATGCCATGAGACCAAGATGGGGGGTGGCAGGGAACACAATAGGGGTATGCAGGGGGACAGTGGACAGTGAGAGGCTCATGGAGTCCTTTTCCCATTCCCATTTTTCCTATGTAATTTAAAATTAAACTCAGTGTGGCCTTACTATTTCTAGATAATTCCGATTCGGTATTGCAGCTCAAAAAATAATTTCCTTAGTAACACAAATTTGCTCACCCAGTATTTATGACAGAGTAGTCTGCAGTGAATTTTTAAAGTCTGTCAGCTGATTACACTCTCCAAAAAATATGTTCCCAGTCACTTCTTTCTTCCCCATCACACTACCAGTATTTGCAATCTACCTGAGGAAAAATCCTCAGAGTCCCCTAGGGGTATAAATATACCTATGCAAATAGTTCCTAGCAAAAATCCTAACTCTTCTAGGCTTTGTTACATATTTGAGATACATACATATATTATCCCGTTGTTGCTTTGTAAGCTAATCATCCAGACTACATGTGGTGTATCTTCAACACCATTTCCCATGCTGGCATCATACAAAAGCTAGTTGCTTTAAGAATCAACCAAATATGTGGTATGACGGGTAGCAAACTTAATGAAAGACAGAGCCCACCCAGTGTCATTTGCAAGTGAATCATCAGTAAGTATGAATGTGACCACTGGAATCCCCTCAGGGCTTAGCAGTGGAACATCTCCTGGAATCCACTCAGGGCTTAGCAGTGGAACATCTCCTGGAATCCCCTCAGGGCTTAGCGGTAGAACATCTCCTGGAATTCCCTCAGGGGTCAGCAGTGGAACATCTCCTGGAATCCCCTCAGGGCTTAGCAGTGGAACATCTCCTGGAATCCCCTCAGGGCTCAGCAGTGGAACATCTCCTGGAATCCCCTCAGAGCTTAGTGGTGGAACATCTCCTGGAATCCCCTCAGGGTTTAGCAGTGGAACATCTACTGGAATCCCCTCAGGGCTTAACAGTGGAACATCTCCTGGAATTCCCTCAGGGCTTAGCAGTGGAACATCTCCTGGAATCCCCTCAGGACTTAACGGTGGAACGTCTTTATTTTTGGTATTTATTTCTCTGGTCTCCAAGTTGAAAGCCAAGGCTTCTGGCTAACAAAGTTTGCAGATGACTGTAAACTGGAGGTTGTTGCTAAGTCACAGTATGACACACAAATTATTCTGAATGAACTCTCCCTAGTAAACCCTTGGTGTACTAAAATTAGCTCAAACTAAATGCTAAAAAGTTTATCACTTTTGGTAGAAAACTTCTTCATTCATCATACTGTACAGCCAACACACAACAACAAAACTGAAAAATGTGTCAGGGACCTAGATACATGAGCTGATAGTGCCCTCCCTTTTGATTATCATGTGACAGCAGTGGTCAGGAAATCCTTTTATTTACCCCATCTAATTGCCAAAGGAATATCCTCATGATCTATAGAGGTAATCACTCCCTTATATGCAGCACTGATCAGGCGGATTATTGAGTACAATGCCTCCTTTGGGGTGTACCTCATTAATCATATCAAACAATTAGCAAAATCCTAGGCCTAAAATGCCTGAGCTATGAAGATATGATGGAAGCTCTATCACTTTATTCAGTGTCTTACATACTTTTGACAGGAAATCTGTCTTGCTTGCTTGCTGCACCATTAAAGACCCAGTTGTCCTGGTCCTCCTGTTTCTCCACAAGAATATCTCCACCAGTACTAAAACCAGGGACTTACATCTTCACCAACAGATAAATACTGCATGTTAGGGAAAAAAGCTTATAAGGCATGTTTAAAATAAACTTCTCCTACATGTTAAGAAGTGCAAGTCACTCTCTTACATTAAATATAAACTAGTGACTGGATGGGTATCCACTAATTCACTTTGGGTCTGACTGGTATGACCCTCCTGGAGAAAGGAGGTGCTGCCTGAGGGAGGGTATTGGCAAAGCGTAAATGGTCATAAGATCTGTTGGTCTTGGAATATCTATGAATCTGAACCATTTTTTATAGTTTACTCCCTTAGCATGTCAGGACATCTCTGACTTCCCCAATAATGATTCTGAATAGCATAACCCGATTGCAAGAGAATAAATGAATAATTAAATACAGGAAAATGATTGTTACACTGGAAGTCAGTCTAGCTCCGGTGAAATGTACCTGTGTGGCAAATCCTAACTAAAACAGGCTATTAGACAGGAGAGCCAACACCTATCCTGGCACTCAGTACGAGAATGGCAATAAGCATGCAGGTCTGCACCAATGTATAGAAATTAAACATATCTCTTAACTGTACAAACTATGTACATGAATGTAATGTCTTATTGTACTTGTGGAAATTGTTATCTTTAATGCTGCTGATCTTCGTTGGTGTTTGAAAAGGGTAAATACACCAGCCCGTTTAACATGGTAAATAAACAGCAAGCCATAAATGTACTGCTCAGAATTTTGCAGAACATCCCTGACTTTGCCACATACTTTTGCTCTATTCCTTGTTAAATGTTAGATGTTCTGGTAAATCACTCAGGATCATACCTCTCAACTCTACAGAGTTTCACAGGATGTCCTCAGTTTTGCCTCATATTTTTGGTCTGTTCTTCATAAAATTTGAGGACTGTGTCAACTAAATAATAAGACATTGAAGTCTGGGATTTCATATCTTTCAGAAAATGCATGGTAATGCAAAACCTGTTATTCTAGCTGCTTTCTAAGTTTATAAGAACATTGAAAATATGTCCTTGATTTTGTCCCTTTATACTCCCATCATTTTGGGCTTTGTCCAGAATTCTTAAGCAAAAGTTGAGAGGTATACAGAGAATTACAGTCAGACAATAATGCAAGACATTACTGTTTCCTATTTCTATTAATCAGAAAATGCATGCTGATGCAAAACCTCTTCTATTAAAATTTTAAATGAATAAGTAATGTCTAAAAATTGTCTCAGGTTTTGAGCTTTCATTCCTCTGTTATTTTTGACTTTGTCCAAATTACTTGATGAAACAAATTGATTTGTATGCCTCAGAAATACTTGCGTTAGCATTCCTATGATAACTATGAGCTCAGGCAGCCAGAAAAATATGATTTTGCACTCAAAACACCTTTTTTTTGGATCCATGGCCTTATGGTTACCTCAAAAACACCAATGCCAATATTTCTGTGTAAGCACTATTCTGGCAGGAGTTTCAGGGCTCATTGGGCAGCAGTTGTAAGTGGAGGGCTCTAGCCCCCATTGCTGTATGATTCCGGCACCCATGTTTGTTTGTTTGTGTCTTTTGGCTTTTCCCGGTTAGGGGTCGCCACAGTGGAACGCCGGTCCGCTAATGATTGGCAGTTAATTTTTATGTACCGGCTTGCCAGGCCTGATGCACAACCTTCAACGAAGGTACGCCCATTCACGCATGTCTCTTGTGAAAAATGTGGAGGCAGAATGATAATCAGATAGAGTAATATGTCTAAATTAGGCTAACGACTACTAGAGCCCTTATAAGCCTAGCTGTGCAACCAAAATTTGACTCACATATATGATTTATATAGGGATTGATGTACCAACTACTTCTGTCCAGTGGAGTCAGAGGAGCCAGACCAGGGATGAGTTTCCGATTATTCATCCATTGGTCCAAGTTCCACTTAAATGGGGATAGAAAGGAACTCTGTTTCACATGGATGGAGAGCCTGTTCCAGAGAATGGGAATTCTATTACAAACATATCTGTCTCTCCAACATGTCCTATTTATGTTGCAAGCAAAATTTATGTTCTTTAATCCAGTAGTTCTGATGCTGTTTGTTTTGCGGATGTGCGAAAGGTTAATCAAAACAGGATCCAGGGATGTCTTGTATGCCTGGTAAAGATCAGCTCTCAGAAGTCTGTATGATACAAAGAAAGAGACAGGGTTTTGAGATAATTAGTGTAGGATATTTTATTTACTTCCTGTATTCTTTTTGTAAGGAACCTTTGTAGAAGTTCCAATTGCTGCATGTCTCTGGTCAGCTACATACCAAAGGAGGCATTATACTCTATTATGGGTTTGATGAGGACAGAGTACAATGGTATGATGACCTCTCTGGTTCTAGATGCCATGTCCTTGCTTATAAGTTAAGCAACATAGAAGGATTTTCTTCCTACCTTGGACACATGTTGGTCGAAGACTAGGTTACTATCTACATGAGGTTCTAGGTCCTTGACTAGTAAATCAACTTATAACTCAATGCCTCCTACAAGAGTACACTCGTCAGGAAAATAGAGTTCCTGTGTATCCTGTAAGAATGAGCTCATCTTTACAGTAAACTTCCCTGTGTGCCTGAAATAAGTATACTTATCAGTGTTTAAAAAGTCTAAAAAAAAGAGAAATGTTTCTCAAGTCCTGGTTCAGAGGCATACAAACACTAGAGCAGAAAAGTTGCATCTGTAAGTCAACATGGTTTGCAAGGCATGCATAGTGAAATGGTCAGCATGGAATGTACATAACTGGAGTTATAAAGGAGTGCTTGTAAAATGTTATAAACAGTGTGGGATATTTTCCATGTTTGCCTTAATAATGCAAAACTGAAGAGTGATACTGTTAAGTTAGGAATGATGTATGCAAGCACTGGTGTTAGTAAAAACAAATATTAGAACATGTTGGCATACATACAGACATTCCAAGATATATGTGTTTTTTTGGAAAGCCAATCATGACTGTGAGATATATTTTTCATAACTGCATTAATTTTATTAAAGACATACAACCTACAGAGGAACAAATGTTGCCATCTTATACAAAGCATTAAAGCACATAATGTTGCCATTGTTGCTTGTCATTTAATAAGCAGTTTTGTCAATTGATATTGTTTTGAAATATTTTGAAACCATTATATACATAATTTTATAGATTTTGCAATATTGCAGAACAGCAGTATGATACCCCATGATATCAGATATCACTGGAAATCGCTCAAACAGGTGAACAATTCTCTGACTGACATCTTGGATCTATCTTGCATACTTACAGAGATAACAATTTAATTGATTATAACACTAGTACCTTTTGGCGTATAAAATATGTTTTTTCTTTCTTACATCTGTAATATAAAATCAACATCTGCAGACAAACCTCTGATGCTAGTACTTCTGTATTACCCGCTATCAGATGAAGATCTTAAATATTTCACATTTTTTTTATATCTCTTTCCATTTATCAAACATTACAAATCTTATGAAATGTGCTTTCGGCAGAGGATTTTAGAGAAAAGCTCTCAGGAAGCAAATGGTTTGGTGGCTAAAAAGACATCAGGAAACAAGGAGATTATTTAGATTCCTGCTGTTCAGGATTGAACGAGTTTAGGGTATTTTATTACTGGTGTCGTTTTAGGAAACAAGGAGATTAATTAGATTCTCGCTGTTCAGGATTGAACGAGTTTAGGGTATTTTATTACTGGTGTAGTTTTAAGAAACAAGGAGATAGATTCCTGCTGTTCAGGACTGAACAAGTTTAGGGTATTTTATTACTGGTGTCGTTTTAGGAAACAAGGAGATTAATTAGATTCTCGCTGTTCAGGATTGAACGAGTTTAGGGTATTTTATTACTGGTGTAGTTTTAGGAAACAAGGCGATTAATTAGATTCTCGCTGTTCAGGATTGAACGAGTTTAGGGTATTTTATTACTGGTGTAGTTTTAGGAAACAAGGAGATTAATTAGATTCTCGCTGATCAGGATTGAACAAGTTTAGGGTATTTTATTACTGGTGTAGTTTTAGGAAACAAGGAGATAAATTAGATTCTCACTGTTCAGGATTGAATGAGTTTAGGGTATTTTATTACTGGTGTAGTTTTAGGAAACAAGGAGATTAGATTCTCGCTGTTCAGGATTGAATGAGTTTAGGGTATTTTATTACTGATGTAGTTTTCGCAGTGGCAGACTTCCCAAAATATATTATAATGCATGTCTTGCTATTGAGTTTTAAGTCATGGCTGTGGTACAAAGCATTTGTCTTTTTTAGACCATCCAGAAGGATGTTCTCATCTTGGAGGGATTCTA
Source organism: Protopterus annectens (assembly GCF_019279795.1). NCBI lineage: Eukaryota > Metazoa > Chordata > Ceratodontiformes > Protopteridae > Protopterus > Protopterus annectens. The sequence goes on along the minus strand of NC_056729.1, from coordinate 640,444,402 downwards.
TGACTGCTTCCAATTTGCAATCACCTGTGAACTTGGTTAGCCAAAGGCCATTGACATTCACTTTAACATCTGAGATGTAGATGCCAAAAAACAGTGGACTCAACACAGAGCCTCTGGTGACTCCACTGGTGACAGGCCTTTTTGTGGAGGTGGGTTCACCATTTCTAACCTCCTGTGTCCTATCAGTGAGCCAGCTAGCAATTCAGCATGTTATAAAGGGGTTTACATCTAGTTCTATAAGTTTGTTGATAATGCTCGAGTGGGGGTATTGTGTCAAATGGTTTAGCCAGATATTATTTCAATGAAGTCCACCAGAGTCAGTAAACATGACCTTCCTTTGACAAAATCAAACTGTGATGGATCAAGTATCTGAAGATGTCCTATGTCCGTGCTGATAATTTCCATGATAATTCTTTCCATGGCTTTGCAAATAAGACTAGTTAAACTAATAGGTCTGTAGTTTCCAGGATCTGTTGAAGTTCCTCCCTTATGAAGGGGGGGCACAAAGCATATTTTAAGACAATAGTTAAATAATGTCTACAGGGGTCCTGATAAGACTATTCAGGAGGCATCCTGGGATGTCATCAGGGCCCAATGAGGCAGTGCTCTTGGCTTTGGTGAGTGTAGCCAGTACATACTCCCTAGTTATAGTTGGAGGGGTTATGTTTGAATGCATTTTTGAGGGGATGGTTGGGGTGAGGGAGTGGTAAAGTTGGAACTGAATTTGTCTGCTAACAGGTTCACTATATCACCAGGCTCAGTGAATGTGGCACCATTAACCATCATTTCAGCACATTGCTGTGTGCTGCCCTTGAGGTTTCTAAAATAGTTGTAGAAGGCCTCATGGTTATCTTTCACCTAGGAAGTTATCTTAACCTCAGCGTTGGCTTTGCTTGATCTAATTAGCCCTCTTGGTTACCTATTTATTTAACATTTGTTAACCGGGATAGTCCAACTTGGAGCAAAGCCAATTTTCAGCAGAGGCCTGGGGAGAAATGCTCCAGACACGTCTTTGTAATATGAGAGGAAACTGGAGCACCCAGAGGAAAGCCACACAAATGCAGGGAGGACATACAGACTCCACACAGAAGGAACCCCAGCCAAGAATCAAACCAGAAAACCTCTTACTGTGAGGCGACAACACTACCACTGCACCACTGCGCCATCCAATTTACTTTGATGAGAATGTTTCTATCTTTATGGAAATTATCCTTCCTGATTTTTGCCATATTTTTTTCCTTTTGTTATATATCCTGCGTAATTTGGGATGCCACCAGGGTGGTCCTGGGCTTACATCTAGTAGGTACAGCAGCCTATATGCAACCACTGGCATTGCTGTACAGAATTTCTGAGAGCAGTTCACCATAGGCTACTGTATTCTTGGGGTTTGGATGGATATTACATTTTCACAAACTACCACTTAATAACAGGTAATTTGCCTTGGAATAGTTCCTAACTGTTGCTGGGTTTAATGAGATTACAGAGTTGATTTTGATTTCAAAGGAGGCAGCTTTATGGTCCCTTACCAAAGAAGATGAAACATTGTGAGGATGCAGCATTCTCCCACATTTGTAAGCACTAGGTCTATTATGTTGGAGACTCAATTGGGCATATTCACTATTTGGTCAAGGGTCTTTGTATTTATAAAGCCCAAGAATCCCTTTTCCTGTAGATTTGTGGCCATGTAGTATTCTCAGTCTATACAGTAGTAATTAAAGTCTCCCATGAGTAGGTGCTGGGTTGGATGGTAAGAATCTCCAGTAGGTCCATGTATGCGTTGTGAGCTTCTTGGAACATGGAGGTGACTACAACTGGCTAGGATATGGTACAGAATATAGCCTGTGGTGATCTGCACATGGAGTAACCCCAGCACATCATCCTGTTTGACCACCCTAGAGGTGTGCTTGTTACTGATGTATATTGACACACCTCCACCTTTAGCCCTTGTCTGTGTAGCTACAGGTCTAAATGTGTGGAAGGCATTGAAACCTTGTACTGCCGGGTACTCTCTGCTGCTTTAAACCACGTCTCACTAACTGCACAGATGTCTAGATTCTCAAGTGTAAGGGGGGCTTGGAGGGAGTGTAGTTTTTTTGTTTAGGCCCCTCACACAGAGCAGTAACACCTTGAGGTTTAGTTGAGTTGATTTTGCTATGTAGGTAGGTTTATCAATTTGGCGTTGTCTAAAAAAGGCACTATGGGGGTGGATAAAGTTTTAGTCAATATTCGAATACCCAGAGGGAAGAGGTGCAGACCATCCATGGCAAAGCAACATGGTCTGTTAACCATGTCCTCCCATTTTGACAAATATTAAACCCATTTAGAATCCCACCAGAAGACAACCAGTTGTTGAAATTAATCATTTTTGCTCATATTGTGGCATCATCCTTGGTAACGGTAATATGTTGCTCAATGCTAGATACAAACCAGCATAAGACACATAGTCTGAAAGCTCCATAATGTCTCTTCATATAATCCAGGGAGGTACATCTCAGGTCATTTACACCTACATGGACTATGATGGAATCATACTGGTATCTGTGGTGTAATGACTTGAGTGTGTGTAATTTGGCAGATCCTGGCTCCAGATAAGCTACTAACAGTATCTTCTCCTTGTTCAGCCTGGTTAGGGGGACATCAGTATATCTTACAATGGAGTCTGCTTTTATGACGCCCACCACTGCTGCCAATATGTGATATGCACCACTATGTGTCATCCCCAGGCTGGGCCAGTAATCCAGTAGCCTGAATCCCCACCACTGACACTGGAGAGGGACGTGCACTTGGAATACAAATGGATACACTCAGTATTTCCAGATGCAGACCTCCCTGCATCAAGTACAATTTCTCTTAAGAGCACACAGGGAGCACACTCAGTCCAAGGTCTGGATGTCTCTATATCGGTGTCCTTCCAGATCCCCAATAAGACTCCCCACTGGTACAGCTGTATGGTTAGGTCCTTGGCCGAGTGTCCAAGCCAAGTCCTCCAACACCCTCTCTGAAAATCCAGTGTTTCATGTCCCTGCCCCAAAGTAGCTGACACACACACACACACACACATACACACACACACACACACACACACACACACACACACACACACACACACACACACACACACACACACACACACACACACACACACACACACACACACACACAGAAATTTAATTTTCACACACAAACATACCTGGGAAAGGCTGGCACAGGTTTACCTGCTGTGCCCCCTTCTACCCAGAGTATAAGGTAGTTATCACTGTCACTAGACTCTTTACAATCAGCTACTCGAAGGCCCTTAATAAAGGGTGTCCAATTATACTGTGCAATATTAATACTAATATAAATGGTAGTAGTTCACCAAGATGGCTAAGACATTTGGAGTGGACCACACAGTGTTGCCAAATAAATGTAAGTAGTCTCAGAGATTAATGCTTTGTAAAAAGGACCAGCCACAATGAAAAGCCCAAATATATTTAATAATAAATAATAAAAGAACAAGAACATACTAAATATATATCCAGAGTTCAAATCACAGAAAATATTGAAAACAACATTGATGGACAGACTCACACAAGTAAAGAAAAACAATCTCTAAACTAAGCTTCACTATATTCCTAACTGAATCTAAGAGAATTTACAGTTCCTTAATAACTTACTTGGGCAGGGCAAGAGGAACTATATCTGGTCCTACTCAGCACTGTGGTGTGATGCTCAATGATTTAACAGCTCATTTACATTTCCCTTATTTTTCTTTAAATAAGCCAGCTGGTTAACCACTGTTGTGCCAGTGTCCTCTATTAAAATATATACATTTAATTAGATACCATAATACATGTACACTTCTCTTCATTTCAGCAGGGTGCACTGTTGATACATTTTAACACAATCAACACAAGCAAAGCTCACAAATTCATTTTCAGAACAAGCATCAGTACAGATCAGTTAGATATACTAATGACATACAATTATTTACAAAATTCCAGCTAGCTGTGCTGTCGCAAGTCATACATCCACTGCCCTGCTTCTCCATGGCATGGCTGGCCGTACCTCCTTTCATCACATTTCTCCCCCTTTGAAGACTCAAGCTAGTTTTTCAAGTGATCCTTGAGAAACATGGCTTGAGACAAATACGCCTATCTGTGAATATGTTACCCCATTCCCTGTCTTGAGATTCCATCTGTCTTTGCATTGCTGACCCCACTACAGTGTTACACTGTCATATCATATGCCTGCAACCCTAGGCCCCACCATAGTAACTCAGGGTTTTGCTGGATGCCTCCCTGTAGTCATAGATCCCCTTCAGACTCCCCCTGCTTCCTACTGCAAATACTCAGCACAAGGGCCTCTCTATCATGGTAAGGCTTCATTTTGTTAACATGGTACAATTTGTGCCCCTGCCTCCTGTCTAGCAGTTCCACCATGTAGTTAACATCACTGACCTTCCTTACCACCTTGAAAGATTTCTCACAAGCTGCCTGCAGTTTATTGTGTCTAACAGGAATGAGAACAATCACCTGCTGCCCACCAGCATACTCTCTGGCTCAAGCATTCCTGTCATACCAGACCTTTTTCTGCTATTGGGCTCCTGTCAGGTTCTTCTGGGCCAAGCCCATGAACACCCTAAGCCTTGTCCTGAGGTTTAGGACATTTGCCACAACAGACTTTTTGTGGGATTCACACTTATCCTCCCACTCATCATGAATCAAATCTAAAGGCCCCCCTACCCTATGCCCATACAACAATTCAAAGGGTGAAAAACCTGTGGATTCTTGTGGCACCCCTCTGTAAGCAAACAACAGAAGGGGAAATATTTATCCCACTCCTTCTTAAACTGGTCTGCAAATGCCTGGATAAAGTTTTAGACAATATTCGAAAACCCAGAGGGAAGAGGTGCAGACCATCCATGGCAAAGCAACATGGTCTGTTAACCATGTCCTCCCATGGTTGTTAGTGTAGAGTTTAACCTGTCCACAAGACCATTAGTCTGGGGGTGGTAGGGGTTGTCTTTAGATGCTTTACCCTACAGCACTCCCACAGATGAGCCAGTAGGTCAGACATGAAATTGGCACCTCCATCAGCCAGTATGTCTCTTGGGAAACCTACCCTGCTGAAAATCTCAGCAAAGCATTTGCCACCTTCTGTGCCTCAATGGAGGATAGTGCCACAGCTACAGAGTATCTAGTAGCATAATCTATACTACCACTAGGATATACTTCAGAGACCCCACAATATCCATAGCTACCCCCTGAAATGGCTCCTCTATCACAAGCAAAGGCATCAAAGGAGCTTTGACCTTGTCTCCTGCCTTGCCTACTTTTTGGCACTGTTCACAGGTCCTGTAGTACCCTGTTACATCCCTGGCAATTCCAGACCAATAAAAGTTCTACATAATACATCTTTTTGTATGCTTTATGCCCATATGACCTGCAAAGGGAATGTCATGGGCTATGGCTAGAAGTGCCAGACAGTAGGCTCTGGACACTACCAACTGCTGTATTACCTCACCTTCTAGTCCTCCCTTAGGAGTCCACTCTCTATACAGTAACCCTTTGCTCCAGTATAGAGAATCCCTTTGAGAATCAGGTGTCTCCCTGGCTACCTCCCTCAAGCCTTGTAATGTAGGGTCCGAGAGCTGAGCCTGTCTCATCTCTCTCTCTCTTTGTAACCCTTCCCAGCTCCCCTTCCACAGGAAGTCTGGTCTTTTCTGCCAGTGGTGCCTCACTGTCAGCCTGGATACTACTGCTCGCCTCTGCCCTTGCAGTCACTCTGCCCAAAGGAACATCAGTACCCACCAGCAGCTGTGACTCATCTTCAGTCTCACTGCTACCTGATGTGCACTTGTATACAAAAGTTTAGCCTCGAGTGTCATTGTGTAAGCACAGCTCTCACATGCTGTGTCTGCTTCTTTAAAGATTAGGTGGTTGTCAGCAAACATGAGACAACTGCTACATTGTCTCAAGATGCCCATATCCACCAAGCTGGCTACAGAGAGGTTCAGAAATCATGTATCTGTACTGCCCGGTCCTTTAATTTGTGATCTAAAATGGGTGGTGTATTGGGGTTAGAAGGTTATTAAGGGTGCTTTGTTGGTGCAGACTAATAAGGGTGTGTGATGACCATGCCCTGGCCCAGCAATCAAGGAGCCTCAATCCTCACCACTAACATCAGGGAGGTCGTCTCCTAGGAGAGGAAAGGATAACTAATACACACAGTAAAGTACAATTTCCCTTACGTGCACACAGAGATCACAGTCAGTCTGGGGCTGGCTGCTCCCTTGCTCACCAGATCCCCAATAAGACTCCCCCACTGGCACAGCTATAGGGTTCAGGTCTCAGCCTAACTAGGCAAGCTAGAACCTCCAGTACCCTCTCTGTCCAACCAGTGCTTCATGTCCCTGTTAAGTAGCTGACACAACACACACACACTTTGAGATAAGTATTTATACAACTTCACAGACACTAATGGGAAAGGATGACACAGATTCTCCAGCTGCGCCCCTTTACCCAGACTATATGGTAGTAATTACTGCCACCACCCAGTTAATAATATCAGCTACTAAAAGACCCTTAAAAGGGTGTCCAATTATGACTGTGCAATATTATTATCCAATGGCAGTATGACCAACAGTCAAGGCTTACTTTAGAGTGGTCTATTACAATAACCTCTATAAATATGCAATGTATTCTAAAGCTTATCTCTACACAAAGCAGCCACAGGTAGAAGGTTTTAAAAATATTTAATAATAAATAATTAAAACACAAGACAAAACTACTACACCACAGAGACATCTAAGAGTTCAGAGATCACACAGAAACTTAAAATAATACATTAGGACAGGTCTGATTTCAAAGAAATATACCTTATTAATCTTTACTAGCTTTAACTATTCCTACAAGAAATCACAGTGCTAAACTTACATGTGAGCATAAGCAGAGTGCTGGTAAGTTGGACATCAAGATCAAAATGCTTTTTGGTCTCTTGTGAGAAATAGTATTTAAACATTACTAACAAACATGTCTCTAAGGCCCTCCCAAAATTACATCATTTTTGACACTTAGGTTTTCCCACTATTCATATTGCATCATCTTGACACCTGCTCTGAGTTCCCAGGCTAACAGAATCTCCATTTACATTATTTAGCAAGCTAACACCTGCACAGGAGATTACAACACTAAAAGGCATTTCACACATACACTCTAGCAATTAGTCCTTAGTTAACACAATAGACAGAATGTCTTCAGCCAGCCTGACCAGAACCAACTTTAAAGACCAAAGATTGTCATAAAATCATTTCAATTTCAAAAGACAAATTTGAAAGGCTTGACTTAGTTTTTCTTTACAGCAAGGGGCAATGTTGTAACAATCTTGAAGTTCACATTTTACAGTGTTTTTCTTTCATTTAAAAACACAAGCCTGTATTTTACATTTATTATCAAGAAAACATGCCTGTATTTTACATTTATTTACAAATGCAAGAATTAGATATCAAATTCTATTTGACTAGGCTGGCAGCCTTTGCACATCTCTCCTCAATCGTCACATCTCTTCCTCCCCAGGGAACTCAAGCAAGTTTTTCAAGTGCCCCTTGAGAAACATCGCTTGAGAGTGTCAGGTCTATCTGGGTGTACCTCACCTCATTCCCTGTCTTGAGAGCCCATCTGCACTGACATTGCTACTCCCACTGCAGTGCTGCACTGACATATCATATGCTTGCAACCCCAGACTCCATCTAAGCAACTTGGCATTTTGCTGACTGGCTCTGTTTAACCATGTTAGAGGGTTGTGATCTGTCATCACAGTGAATTTTCTTCCATACAGATAAGGCTGAAGTTTTTGTAGTGCCCACACTATGGCTAGACATTCCTTTTCTACTACTGCATAGCATTCCTCCCTGGGTTGGAGCCTATGACTGAGATAAACCACTGGGTGCTCTTCTCCCTCTGAAGAAATCTAGCCAAGTACAGCCCCCACCCCATAGTTTGAAGCATCCATCTGCACAACAAAGTCTTTGCTGTAGTCTGGACTGGCTAACACGGGGGGGGGGGTCCTCCCAAAGCTTCCTTAAGCTTCTGAAATGCCTGCTCACATGCTGGCATCCACACTACCTTATCTGGCCAGTTCTTCCTTGTCAGGTCTGTGAGGGGAGCAGCTATGGTACTATAATTGGGGACAAACTTTCTATAGTACCCTGCTGTCCCTAAGAATGCCCTCACCTGCTTTTTTGGTAACAGGTGCAGGCCATGCCTGAATAGCTTCCACTTTGGCAGGTTCTGGCCTTATCTTACCACTCCGCACTCTATGTCCTAGGTAGGAGACCTCTGTCATACCCCCCCTGACATTTGCTTGGCTTAATGGTCAACCCTGCCCTCTGTAATCTGCCCAGCACCTGCCTGACATGCTGAAGGTGCTCTTGCCAGGAATGGCTGTAGATAGCAATATCATCCATGTAAGCAAGAACAAACCCTCCTGTTCCTGCTAAGATATGATTTACCAGCCTCTGGAAAGTCGCTGGGGCATTCTTCATCCCAAAGGGCATCTTTGTGAACTCATGCAAGCCAAAAGGAGTCACAAAGGCTGACTTCTCTCTAGCACTGGGAGTCAAGGGCACCTGCCAGTAACCCTTGGTAAGATCAATGGTTGTAAGATACTTAGCCCCACCCAGCTGCTCTAGGGCCTCATCTGTCCTAGGCATGGGGTAAACATCTGACTCTGTGTGACTATTTACTTTCATGTAATCCACACAGAACATGTTGCTGCCATCCTTCTTTGGCACCAACACCACTGGTGTGGCCCATGGACTGTTGGACCCTTGAATCACTCCTAGTTCCAATATTTCCTGTACCTCCTCCCTCAGAGTCTGTTTGACTCTCTCAGGCACCCTATATGGGGCCTGCCTAATAGGCCTTTGGGGTCCTGTATCCATCTGGTGCTGCACCAGGTGGGTGCTTCCTGGTTTCCCGATGAACATGCCCCCAAACCCCTGCAACACTGCTCGGATTTCTCGAACCTGGGTAGGAGATAGCTGCTGGGACATTGCTACCCCTTCCACTGAGGTGTCAGCCCGAGCCTCACTGAGGAGATCAGTCACAAGATCTGTCTCAGACTCCTCCTGCAATCCACTGCAAATGCTCAGCACAAGGGCTTCCCTATCATGGTAAGGTTTCATCATGTTAACATGGTACAATTTGTGCCCCTGCCATCTGCCTAGCACTTCCACCATGTAGTTAACATCCCTTACCTTTCTTACCACCTTGTAGGGTCCTTTCCAAGATGCCTGCAACTTGTTGCATCTGACAGGAATGAGAAAGTACAGTTTTGTACCTACCATAAATGTAGATGTTCGAGTGTTCACACTGCTGCAGTCAACACACTTGGGTTATTCTGCCGTCAGGCAGTCCCGCAGTCGGCCAGAGTTCCAAAGTCTTGGTCTGGCGTTGGTTGCTGTCGCTTCTTCCCTGACGTCAGTGTGCCAGAGGTATATAATATGCATCTGACACCATTTTCTTCAGTTTTTCTTGCCCCAGATGTCAGGTGCCCCCAAGTAGGTAGGCAATACATATTGCTAATCAAAAATAAACATATAAAATAAAAACAATACCTTCAGTTACCAGCAAATACACCCCCAAAGGTTGTATAGGATAGAAAGGTATAGATAAGTCCAGCTAGTTCAGAGGGGATGGAGGAAGGGTAACCTGGACTGCAGCAGTGTGAACACTCGAACATCTACATTTATGGTAGGTACGAAACTGTACTATGTTCATCGTTTCACACTGCTGCAGTCATCACACTTGGGTTGAATCCCAAAGCTAAGGTTGGGTTGCTGGTCTATAAAGAGTTAGGATTGGCTATGAGGCCCTGAAGAACTGCAGTGGCAAATCCTGCTCTGGATTTAGAGTAAAGAGGCAGGTGATAATGCTTGGGGAAGTTGTGCACTGAACTCCAAGTTGCAGCCTCCAAAATTTCCTTGGTAGGTACACCTCTGAGAAAGGCTGTTGAAGTGGCTGTTGCCCTGGTGGAATGAGGCCTAATGTTATTAGGGACTGATTTTCCATGCTGTGTGTAGCAGTACTGAATACAGTGTCCTATCCATTTGGATATAGTCTGCTTTGAGATAGCCTTGCCTTGTGATCCAGCAGCATATGCTACAAACAGTTGTTCAGTTTTCCTGAAAGCTTTTGTTTTGTCCAAGTAGAAGCATAGCTGTCTTGTGTATGTCCAAAGAATGCAGAAGTTTCTCCCCTTTATTTTGGGGGTTTGGATAAAAAATTGGCAAATGGATGGTTTGGTTAAGAGCCACACTAGATACCACCTTTGGCATGAAGGTAGGGTTTGTCCTTAAAGATACCCTGTCCTGATGAAAAATTATAAAAGGTTCCACTGCCATTAATGCCTGTAGCTCTGAGACTCTTCATGCTGAAGTTACTGCCAGGAGCAGAGCTGTTTTCCATGATAAAAATTTTAGATCGGCTGTATTGGCTGGCTTAAAAGGTGGTAGGGTCAGTTTTTCCAAAACGAAATTGAGGTCCCAAGTTGGTGTTGGTGCTCTCCGGGGCGGTCTTATGTTTTTAGCCCCTTTGAGGTACTGCTTTAGCAAGGGATGAGAGAATAAAGGAGGATCCGTGTTGTATTGTGCAGAAATGACAGAGGCATGGATCTTAATTGATGAAAAGGATAGGCCTCTGTCCAGCATCTCAGTTAAGTACTGTAAAATCTGAGGAATGTTTGGAACAAGAGGGTCAAGGCTGTGAGCCTGGTTCCAGGTGCAGAGTCTCTTCCATTTTTCTGAGTAAGCATTCCTGGTGCTAGGCCTCCTGGCCTCCAAAATGACATCCATAACAGCTTTAGAGAGTGGTGTTGCCTGTTTGACTAAAGTATCAATGAAATCAATGGGGCTTATCGTAGATTGAATGGGTTCATTAGTGATCTGTTTATGGAAAACAAAATTGATATGGACTTATTTAATTATTTGAAGATGGCATACCCATTGATTCCAAAACTTTTTGGGTTGCCAAAAATACATAAATGTCTTGCCCTTCCACCTTGGAGACCTATAATTGATGGTAGGCAATCCATAACGTATGGCTGTGCCAAATATATCGATTGCAAACTCAAAAAAATTCTAGAAAATCAGAAACAGATTTGTAAGGACTCCTGGGCATTCCTTGAAGCTATGAATCAAGTTCCATTTAATTGTGAACTTAACTTTTTAACTATAGATGTCCGGGATCTTTACACCTGTATCCCACAAGATATCAGATGTGAGTGGGTTAGGGACTTTCTCTTGGATAAGGGAATGCCTGGTAATGACATTGATGTCCTGATTTATTTATTAGAAATAGTTCTTACAAATAACTTCTTTATGTTCGAAGGAAAGTTTTTTCTACAAAAGACTGGAATAGCGATGGGTTCCCCATGTGGGGGGACCTTCGCTAATACAGTCATGGCAGCTTGGGAAAGGAATTTCCTATTTAAAATCCCCCTTTTCATTGAAAAGGTAGTTTGGTATACCCGATACCTGGATGACATCTTTATTTTGTGGAATGGGGATAAAGAATGTGCAGAAACATTCATTTCGGAAATGAATAATTCTACAAATTTCCTTCAATTCACCTATGATTTCCAAGAAAATTCCATCACTTACTTAGATGTCATGTTAACTAAAAATTGTGAACTGAATACATTTACATCCAGGATACATCGTAAATCCACCTATTCCAACTCATTTCTCCATTTTTCTAGCTGCCATCCTCTACACCAAAAGCGTGGTGTAGTGAAAGGCCAATTGGTCAGAGCAGCTAGGATGTCTACTTTGGAGAATGATTTCTTGGATGAATGTGAAGTACTGTACAAAATGTTTCTAAGTAGGGGATATCCATCTACGTTTATCAATGAACTAATTAGGGAGGTTTCATCCAAGAGAATACAAGGGTTTTTTTTGCCTATTTTGAGTTATACAATTGATGTATCCAATGATTTTCCAGATAAGGAATTGGAAGAGGATGGGTTGAATATCATAAACCGTATTCCAGTTGTGTCATCCCCTTTGGTAACTGATGAATATGGGAAAGATTTTATAGGGACCAATTTTATAACTACATTTTCAGAAGATGCACTAAGCATTAAGACCATTATCATCAAAAATTGGTCATTCATTTTGGATGACGCCTCCCTAAAAGAATGTCTAGGTATGATCCCAAATATCACCTTTAAGAAGGGGAGAAACTTAAAGAACATTTTAGAAGTCAAACAAAAAGAAACTTAGAAATCCCATCATGGAATGTCAAAATGTGGGGCCTGCAGGATGTGTAGACACATACTTGTGACTAAACATTTTGAAATTAATGGGACAAGATTCTACCTCAATGATAAATTTAATTGTAATAGTAAAGAGGTTGTTTACTTGGCTTTGTTTAACCATTGCCCCTGTTACTATGTAGGAAAGACTGATAGAGCTATTAAAAGTAGGATTTATGAGCATGTATATGCCATAGCTAAATCTAATTCAATAAATGCCCTGGCTAGACATGTGGCAGCCTTCCCGGATCATGAATTTAAATTCCTAGTGATAGAAAAAATTTTTGACAATGGGAGGGGGGGCCCTGTCTCTTTGTATTTAGAAGAGAAGGAGCTATTATGGCAATTGAAATTAAATGCTTCGGTATCTCCTGGATTAAATGACACTGTTTCCATTATGAGTTTATTAAAATTAAGAGCATTGTTCTGATAAGATATAATGCTTTGTTTTAAATTTATTGTTTATAAGTTTAAGTATATGTATTTAAATTTTTTTTTCATCTTTATTGACAGGATGTGATGCCATGATAATTTTTTGTATTTAAGTGGTCATTTCCCTTTTGTATGTATCTGATGAAGTTTATCTAATCAGTATAAACGAAAGCGCTAATCTCATCTGCTTGTGGCCGGTGTGGTGTTTTCAGCAATTTTATTTGTTTGATGTTTTATTCCTTTTTCGGTTTGTGACTAAAGTATCTGCCATGCAGCCAGGTTTAGGGTTTTGAGCTGACCGTGCAGGATCTGATTGTATTGTTGAGTCAGAAGGTGTGGAATTTGGGGCAAAATCCATGGTGGGCCCTGTGCCAAGTTCCATAAGATTGGGTACCAGTGCTGGTGTGGCCAGTCTGGAGCAATCAGGATCATCTGTGTTTTTTCTTGTCTGGCTTTTAGGAGTACCTTTGAAAGGAGAGGCAGTGGTGGGAAGGATAGACTTTTATGTTTTTCCAGCTGAACAGAAGAGCATCCACTTTCCATGCTTGTTTGTAATAAGTCCTTGTGCAGAATTCTTGTAATTGGCAATTCAGTGGGGAGGCAAACAGATCTATGTTTGGGCATCCCCATTTTTGTGTTATCATGCTGAAGATTTGTGGATTCAATTTCCATTCATGAGGGTCCATGATATTTCTGCTTAGGTCGTCTGCCAGAGTATTTTTTCTTTCCTGGCAGGAATTGTGCTTGCAGGTGAACTTGGTACGTTAGAGCTGTGTTCCACAAGGTCATGGCTTGCCTGCATAGGGGATAAAAGTGAGTGCCCCCTTGCTTGTTTATGTACCACATTACTGTGGTGTTGTCTGTCTTTAGTAATAGTTGTCCTGGATGTAGAAGGTCCTTGAAAGCTGTTAGGGCATTTTGAACAGCCAACATCTCTTTTTGACTGATGTGAAGATGCATCTGGTCTGTGGTCCACTTGCCCTGAATGCATTTTCCTGCCATGTGTGCTCCCCAGGCATAATCCGAAGCATCTGTTGTTAGAGTTTGCCTGGCTGTGGGTTGGGTAAACGGCTGACCCTTGTTTAGGTGACATGCCTGTGCCCACCATCAAAACTCCTGTTGTAGGCAGGGAATCATTGGAATTACTGCTTCTAAACTGTGAGAGTGTTGAGTCCAAACACTTTTTAGGTACCACTGTAATTTCCTCATATGCAGTCTGGCATATGGTATTAGTAGTATGCAGGATGCCATGAATTCCAGGGCCTGCAGAATTTTTCTTGCAGGGAGATGGGACTTTTTTGCCAGTAATTGAAAATATTGAGTTAGTTGAAGTTGTTTGTCTGGCATGAGGTAAGCCGTCTGGGCCGTTGTATTTAAGCTGGCACTCAGGAATGTAATCTGTTGTGAGGGCACTAGTTTTGACTTCTTTTCATTTACTGTGTACCCTAGAGAAATTAGTAACTTTTTCACAAATGCCAGATGCTGTAGAAGAATGTCCTTTGTCTCTGCTTGAATGAGGCAGTCGTCCAGGTATGGATATATTTTAATTCCTTTTTGTCTGCAAAATGCAATTAGGTGGGCCATATAAAATGTTTTTCTAACCACTTTGGCCACGTGGTTGTCAGATGAGAGATTGCTATCAACTTGGGTCCCCAAGTCCCTAATTACTTCTTCTGTACTTAATGGATTACCACCTATGTGGTAATTTGTGGGCACTTTGTTTTTGCCAAAGGGGATGACTATACACTTTTTGGCGTTTAGCTTGAGGCCATGGCTCTGGCACCAGTTGTCTGTTTCTATGAGGCCCTTTTGGAGGATGCTTGTGTCGGCTGGAGAGTCGATTATGGTGCCCAGTTTGCAGTCATCTGCGAACTTGGTCAGCCACAGTCCTTCCCTGTTGGCCTGTACCTCCGAGAAATATATACCGAACAAGAGAGGTCCCAGAACTGAGCCTTGTGGGATGCCACTTGTAACTGGTTTGGAGTCTGGTATGGCTCCAGCAATTCTAACCATGTGGGTTCTGTCCTTGAGCCAGTTTGCAACCCATCTAGTGACATAGGGGTTTATATTTAAGCTGGTGAGCTTATCTATAATGCCCGAGTGGGGTATTGTATCGAAGGCTTTTGCGAGGTCCAGGTAGGCTGTGTGGACCACCTTCCCCACGTCAATGGCCTTGGTGACTGTTTCAAAGAAATTGACCAGGTTTAAGAGGCAGGATCTGCCCTTAACAAAGCCGAACTGGGTAGGATGCAGTGTCTGTAGGTCCTCAATATCTTTATTTATGAGGTCCATGATGATCCTTTCCATAGCTTTGCAGACCAAGCTAGTCAGGCTTATGGGGCAATAGTTTCCAGGATCCGTTGAGGCACCTCCTTTGTGGAGAGGGACCACTGTTGCTGTACGCCACTCTTTGGTACATATCCTGTAGTAAGGCTGAGATTGAACAGTAGTTTTATGTTTGGGTTTAGCTCTTCGTGGAGTTCATGTAGGACGCAGCCTGGGACACCGTCTGGTCCCATTGATGCTGTGTTTTTTGCTTTAGAGAGGGTGGTTCTTACCTGAGCATCTGAGATGTCAGGGGGGCAGCACTCTGCTGGGATAGATATTTGCCCTTTTGGTGGGGAGGGGGGGAAGATGTTTGCGCTGAACCTGTCAGCTAGGATGTTGGCGATGTCTGTGGGTTCGATGTATTTTTTGTCATTTTGGACTAATTCTGAGAATATCTGGGAATTCCCACCCAGGTTCCTAACATAACTAAAGAAAGCCTTGTGATTATCCTTAGTGTCCTGTGCAATTTTCCTCTCGAAGCTGGCCTTAGACGATTTTATGAGTGCCCGTAGTTTTTTGCTAATACTGATCAGAGATGCCTTCCCTTTTTGGGATTTTGCTCTATCATGTAGTAGCTTCCTCCTTCTATTGTATAGTTTGTTTATGGCTGGGGTCCACCAGACAGGATGTCTGCCTTTGGAGGATTGGGTCTTGGTTTTATTTGGGATTGCATGATCCATGCATTCCTGAAGGTGTTCATAGAATGCGTTTATAAAGGATTCTGCGGTCTGGGCCATATTTTCCACAGGCCCGGGGGCTTTGAAGAATTCCACCTCGGTTTTGAGGAGTGTGAAATTTGCTTTAGAGAAGTTTTTCACTGTGGTTTTCTGGGCAGGGTGTGGGGTCGGGACGTGAATATCCAGTGAGATTAGTTTATGGTCTGATCTTACCAGTGAGGGATACACTTCTGGTCTGGAGCATAAAGTCCCCATGTTGGTGATGATCAGGTCCAGTATGTTTTCTCCTCTTGTGGGAGTGGTAACAAGTTGTTCCATAGCATTTGAGTTTATAAATTCTAGGAACATTTGGGCTAGGGTGTTGGAGCTAGAGTAATGCTCCCAGTCTATGTTTGGGTAGTTGAAGTCACCCAATATAATGGTGTTTGGAGAGACCTTCATATTTTCCAGTGTTCTCAGGAAGGCCGAGTGAGATTCCTGGGTTTGGGAGGGTGGTCTGTAGCCGGCTATAAACAGGAAGGCAGTTTTACCCACTGTTAGTTGCACATGGATATTCTCTGATGCTTCGTGCTGTGCCACCAACCTGGAGGTGTGGGTATCTTTGACGAATATTGATACTCCCCCTCCTTTTGTGGTTCGGTCCAAGTTGTGGGGCCAAAAAGCATGGTATGAGGTATAACCTGGTAGTGCTGGGGTGCTCTCGGGAGCCTTGAACCAGGTTTCTGTTACTGCACAGATATTGATGTTCTCCATGCTAAGGAGAGTTTCGAGTGCGTGCATCTTGAGCTTTAGACTTCTGGCGTTGAGTAGCATTACTCTTAGTTTCTTATCCCTTGTGATACCTATGGAGGTGGGTTTGTCTTTTGAGCCTTGCCTAAAAAAGGCACTATGGGGGTAGCAAGAGCCTTTGCCTATATCCAAAAGCCCAGGGGTGATAGGTGCAAGCCGTCCCTAGTGAAGCATTGTGGCTTGTCGAGCATGTCATCCCAGGCTGACAGGCATTGGATCCCCTTTGAATGACACCAATACTTAAGCCAATTGTTGAAATTGATCATCTTGTCTTCATATTGTGGCATCATTCTTGGTGAGGGTAAGATGCTACTCAAGGTCAGGGTCATACCGGCCTGGGCTACATGCTCAGAGAGCTCCTCTATGTCTCTTTTCATGTAGTCCAGGGAGGTACGTCTCAGGTCATTCACACCAGCATGGACAATGACTGAGTCATATTTGTACTTACCTTGGAGTGACCTGAGTGCTTGTGTTATGTGATGGATCCTAGGGCCCGACAGGCAGCTCTTTGTGACCTTCTCCTTGTTCAGCCTGGTGAGCGGGACGTCAGTGTGCCTGACGATAGAGTCACCTATTACAAGTGTAACAGGTGTGTTGTTTAGCCTTAAGGGCTGTGACTGTTCAGCACACTGGCTTTGTCAGCTATGTGTTGCATGTGTTTTGTTTTGGGGTAGCGGTTGCTTGGGTGTCTACTTTGGAGGTCTCTGCTGCTTAGGCAGATTTTTATTTAGAGCCTCCGAGTATGTTTTTGTGTGTTTATGTGTTTGGTTTGCTGTCGTGGAAGGTCTATTTGAGACTGGAATTGTAGTGAGTGTGGTTTCCTTCTCCTCCTGACTGGTTATGCCAGTACTGAGTTGAGAGAGCTTAGCCTCCAGTATGGCTATATGGTTGCATCTCTCACATGTGTTGGAATTTGTTGGGAGGAGAAGAGGGTTGTCTGTGTACATGAGGCAGTTGTAACATTGCCTCAAGATTCCCAGATTCACCAGCTGGACTGGAGAGGAGATTGATAACTGACCTTTGGACATGCTAGAATAGTATTGGGAATTCCTTTATAATTGAAAAAAAGGGCCAATGGGGAACAAGGTACTCAAGGGGAGTTTGTGAGGGTGTAGTGCTTTTAATTTTTTAGTGCTGACTTATATAACTGCTTTAGTGAGCAAGTTCCAGGTAACTTAAATGCAATGTGTTACAGGTAACTTAAATGCAAAAACGACAAACAGTAACTTTCTTTCAAGTGAAACAAGGAAATAAGTACAGTAAGCAATGCAGATATCACTTGAGATCCACAGAAGCGCTGAAAAACCACGTTTTAGGTGGAATTAGCTTTTCAGGGAAATAACAAGCAAACAAACAACAAGCATACAAACAAAGCTGGATTCAGCAGGCCTGGATCTAGTCTATGCTACTGCAAACAAGGTGTACCAATTTCAGTAAGAAACAGTTCAAATATGCACGCACTATACGCCTTTAACCAGAAATTCCCAGCTCAGAAGGGCAGAGTCCAGCCTCTCCTCCCACAAGAGTGCAGACCACGAACCTTCTTAATGTAAAATAACTGGCCTGAAGCCCAAGTGGTTAAACCAGAACTAATACACTTTTAGAATAATAGACACTGAGCCCTCGATCAGCAGTTCCCAACTTAGAAGGATGTAAGCTACCTGTCCTGCCACCACAGTGCAGGCCACAAACCTTACTAATGTAAAACAACTGGTCTGAAGCCCAAGTGCTTAATCCAAAAGACTTAGAATGATAGCTACACTTTAATCAAGTTACTACCAAGCAGTAATAAATACAATTGAATACTTTAAAGAATGCCTGGATTAGTGCTCAAGTTATACAAACAAAGCTAGATTCAGCAGGCCTGGATCTAGTCTATGCTACAGCAAACAAGGTGTACCAATTTCTGTAAGAAGCAGTTCAAATATGCAGGCACTATAAGCCTTTAACCAGAAATTCCCAGCTCAGAAGGGCAGAGTCCAGCCTCTCCTCCCACAAGAGTGCAGACCACGAACCCTCTCAATGTAAAATAACTGGCCCGAAGCCCAAGTGCTTAAACCAGAATTAATACACTTTTAGAATAACAGACACTGAGCCCTCAATCAGCAGTTCCCAACTTAGAAGGATGTAAGCTACCTGTTCTGCCACTACAGTGCAGACCACAAACCTTAATGTAAAACAACTGGTCTGAAGCCCAAGTGCTTAAACTAAAAGGCTTAGAATGAGATACACCAAGCAGTAATAAATACAATTGAGTACTTTTAAGATGATGCAAAAGCAAAATAAAGTAGGAAGAAACACAAATACAGTAAAAGCAGATACAATTTATTTATTTATTTATTTTTTGTGGAAAGAGAGAAAGGAAAGAGAGAAAGGAGTAGCAGAAACTAAGCTGATTGGCCTTCTCAAATGTTCTCCCTGTACTGAGTAGAATGAGGTAATGACACTAGACTGGGAGGAGGGTCCCAGATCAAATTTACACTAGGGGTGGGCAACTGCAAAGCCACCAACTATAAAAACACTATACCAACAAGGAGGGAGGGTGGGAAACAAACTGCAGAAATGTTTCTCACAGCTGAAAAGCAGCAGTGAGCCTTTAAATGAAAGTTTTAAACAGCTAAAGGAGCCTCTAGAAAAAAGAGTTTAACTGCAACAAGTTATCAGAAACAAACAACCCAACAGATGCTTAATAAAAGTGGACAATTTCCAGTTAATACCTCACACACAGTGAAACTAGCTAGAAAAATACACAGTACACAAAGTGCTATAAATAACAAAGAAATAAAGAACAAAATAAACAAAAAACAGGATACTTATTGTTATATATTATAGCTCAGAGTTTCCTCAGTGTCCTTCCTTTGATCAGGTCAGTGAGCTTTGTATAGCTCTCATGTCCATGAGGGCTGTAATTTGTTTTTGTGCCTCTGCCCATTGATTTTGTGGCAGGTCTGGCATTCCTTTTAGCTTTGGTAAAGTATGAAAGTTGAATCTGTAACCTTGAGACACAATATTCAGGACCCATTTGTCTTGGGTGATTGTTTGACAGTTTTGAGAAAAAAGTGCTAGTTTCCCCCCCAAGGGGGCTTCCAAAAGGGACGTGCTTGGCGTACACAGAGGAAAGTCATTGCAACTGTTTCCTGTAAGGTTGAGACTTGTCCTCACCTCCTTTAGGGGTTGCGGTGCCCCACTGTTGTTGTCTGTTTGAGCCTTGGGGTTGAGAGCTGCCTCTAGGGCATCTGTATCTGCCTCTCTGTGGCCTGTCTGACACTGGAATTGACCAATTCTTTGTTGGCCAGTTTCTGCTAAACCGAGGTGGCTGTACCTGTAAGAAATCCTTGACTGTTTGCATAGATTTAGCTTTATCCTCCATTTTCTTTAACACCTCTTCTGCCTTTACACCAAACACGGTATCATGCTGTAAAGGAGCATCCAATAGTTTTGCCTTAACATGATCAGGTAAACTCTGTTCTTTTAACCAAGCATGTCTTCGAATAACAGAACATGTAACTGCTGCTCTACAAGAGGTCTCTAAAGAATCAAAACCACATTGCAGAGTATGTTTTCCCACCTGTTCAACTGCATGCAATAAATCCTGCATTTCTTTACAATCAGGAGCTTCTGAGCTTGCAAGCATTTTCTGTTTTAACTGAGCCATTAAATATTGTTGGTACTTAAGCATGTGAAACTGGCAATTTAAAGCCTTTACTGCTAAAGTTGCAGACATGTATACTTTTTTCCCCCATCTATCCAAAGCTCTGGAATCTCTGTCAGAGGGTAATGGATTTTTTGCAATGGAAGCCTTGACCACTTTTGGACCCTGGGAAATAGTTTCTGGATCAGCAGAAGGGTTTTTGAAAAGAAACTTGTGAGAGTCAGGGACTCTATAATACCTATCTGGCTTGGCTGGAGCAGGTGGCAAAGAGTCAGGAGATAAGCTGGATTCAGAGAACACATCATCCACAATGTCTAACACAGGCAGAATAGCCAGGGGCCAGTGCTGAGGCAATAAGAGGAAATCCCTGAGCCTTTTCTTGGATTCTGAGTAATCCTGACTTTCCTAATGGAAATGCTCCCTCATGGTATGTAAAGTTTCCCTCAAAGAATAATCCTCAGGAGGAGAGGCTGAAGGGATAGATTCCTCAGCATCAGAGTCGTCATAGGGGGATAGAGAGTATCCCTGGCCTGAAGAGGAATCAGAGGAAATGGAAACCTGATCAGAGGAGTCATAGTCTGTATCCTGCATAGGCCTTTTCTCAGGAGGGGGATGGGAACCCCTGATTAGAGTAATGAGGTCTTCGGCCATTTTAAGCATCTGTTTCTTAGGTATGGAGGACTGTCCAGTAGAATTCTGTACTTGTTTCTTTGCCTTTAATGGTACTTTTGTCTTGGCTGTTGTTTTAATGGTAAGTTGTGAAGGTCTGAAAACGCCCTCAGAAGCTGATGCCTGCTCACCGGCTCTGGACCCATCTGAGGGATTTGTTTCCGTAGGCCCAATACCTTGAGTTTCCAGAGGCCTAGATGTCTCCACATGGGAGTCGGAAGTGGCCTGTGGCTCTGAGGTAGCAGGTGTCCGGGGCTGCGAAAGCGCCTCACTGAGAACTGGTGAACCGGCGATTGGCCTAGAAGAGGTTTTGTCGTCTTTGTGTTTTTTCGGTATTGAGATCGTTGGCTGATCCGACGGCATGGTATAATTGAACCTTTGGCCAAAGTAGTGTAAAGCAAAATCAAAATGCCTTTTTATAGTGCGTTTGTTAAATCTAGCACAAAACCGACAACTAGTGACTTCGTGATCAGGGCTTAGGCATGAAATACAGTAAGAGTGGAAGTCCTTATGAGGTATTTGCTTCCCACAAGAAATACAATTATTAACTTTTTTTGACATCGGTCTGAGGCAAGAAAACGTTTTCCCCAATGGGGTACTTAGCTGTATTGAAGACTTCGGATCTGAAATTCGACTTCAAAAATCTCAGGAGTCGGCCGACCGGCACTTGTGAACTGCTTCTGCTTCGGGCACCGCACGGCAAGAAAGACTGAAGAAGATGGCATCGGATGCATATTATAGACCCCTGGCGCACTGACGTCAGGGAAGAAGCGACAGCAACCGATGCCGGACAAAGACTTTGGAACTCTGGCCGACTGCCGGACCGTCTGATGGCAGGATAACCCAAGTGTGATGACTGCAACAGTGTAAAACGATGAACATCCATTACCTGCTGCCCTACAGCATACGCTCTTGCTCGAGCATTCCTGTCATACCACACCTTTTTCTGTTGTTGGGCTACTGCTAGGTTCTCCTGGGCCAAGCCCATGAGTTCCCTGAGCCTTGTCCTGAGGTTTAGGACATATGCCACAACAGACTCCATGTGAGACTCACACTCACCTTCCCACTCATCTCGAATTAAATCTAGAGGACCCCTCACCCTATGCCCATACAGCAACTCAAAGGGTGAAAAACCTGTGGATTCCTGAGGAACCTCTCTCTAAGCAAACAACAGATGGGGCAAATATTTGTCCCACTCCCTCTTAAACTGATCTGCAAATGCCAGTAGCATGGACTTGATTGTAGAGTTTAACCTCTCAACAAGACCATTAGTCTGGGGATGGTAGGGGGTGGTCTTCATGTGCTTCACCCCACAGGACTTCCACAGATAAGCGAGCAGGTCTGACATAAAATTGGCACCTCTGTCAGTCAGTATTTCCTTTGGGATACCTACCCTGCTGAAAATCTCTAGCAAAGCATTTGCCACCTTCTCGGCCTCAATGGAGGGTAAAGCCACTGCCTCAGGGTATCGTGTAGCATAATCTACAATCAGTAGGATATACTTTTTCCCTGTGGAACTTGGGGTACTCAGAGGACCCACAATATCCATAGCTACCCTCTGAAATGGCTCCTCAATCACAGACAAAGGTATCAAAGGAGTTCTCACCTTGTCTCCTGCCTTGCCTACCTTTTGGCACTGCTCACAGATCCTGCAGTACCTTGTTACATCTCTGGAAATTCCAGGCCAATACAAGTTTTGCATAATACACCTCTTTGTACATTTTATGCCTATATGACCTGCAAAGGGAATATCATGTGCTATGGCTAGAAGCACCAGACAGTAAGCTCTAGGCACTACCAATGGCTGTACTCTCTCATCTTCTAGCCCTCCCTCAGGGGTCCACTCTCTGTACAGTAACCCTTTGTTCCAGTATACAGATTCCCCCTTCCGTTGAGAATCAGGTGTCTCCCTAGCTACCTGCCTCAGGCCTTGCAATGTAGGGTCTGAGAGCTGAGCCTGTCTCGTCTCTCCTTGTAACCCTTCCCAGCTCCCATTCCACAGGAAGTCTGGCATCCTCTGACAGTGGTGCCTCACTGTCAGCCTGGGTACTACTACTCACCTCTACCTTTGCAGTTACCCTGTCCAAAGGAACATCAGTACCCACAAGCAGCTGTGGCTGACTTTTAGTCTCACTGCTACAGCATAGCTCACTCCCTGAGTAACCACCTCAGCAGTCCTGGCTGCAAGTATGCAGTCTGTCTGGGTCTCCCCCAGGCTACCAGACCCACATGCTTGTCTCCTAGCCTCACTGCATGTAACTGCATAAGTACATAGTACTGCCTCATCCAAATCCTTCATTCTCAGGACATCTGCAGGATGGTAGTTCGATACCCGTGTTGTCTCAAGACAACCTACTATTGCCATTTTGTCTTTACCACTCACTGGCTCCCTCACCTTGCCTCCATGGACATCTGTATGCCACATGGCCCCACTGGTTGCATTCAAAACATTTAACCCTAGCTCCTGTACGTGTACCTAGACTAGTGGCTTCCCCTGCTACTGGCAGATTCTGTTGGGGCAGTCTGTGCTGCCCACCATGGGTTCCTTTAGTCCCATGAGCAGTACTGGGGGTCCCTTTCCTGTGCAGGGCTGCCCTGCTTGCTAGGTATATGTCTCCCTTCTTCTCCAACTCCCCTGAAGTAGCACACTGTCTATCAGCTAACCAGATCCTCATGTCCTCAGACAAAGTGCTAAAGGCTTGTTCCCTTACCAAAACGTCTGCCAGCCCTTCAAAAGTGGTGACCTGACATCCACTCACCTAGCTATGAAAATAAGTGCTCAGTTCAACAACATATTCACATACATTTTCATCTGCCTTGCGTCTATGCTCACAAAACTTTTTCCTGTACATTTCAGGTGTTAGCTTAAAACATTCTAACAAATGTCTTTTTACAGCAGTATAATCAAAACAGTCAGTGTCATGCATCTTTGCTAAGGAAGTTACAGCTTTACCATGGAGTAAGGGGGTCAGGAACCATACCCAGAGCCTTTGGTCAACTTCAGACTGTTTACATACCCATTCAAACATATGAATGAAGCTATCAAAAGTATCCCCCTCTTTAAACTGTGGAAGAAATTTACTGACCTTTTGTGCTTCTGGGGTCCAGTTACTCCCTTCTCCATTACCTCCATGACTCTGGTGAAGAGTCAGCATTTCCCCCTCATGCTTTCTCTGCCATTCCTGTTCTTCAGCTTCTAGGCTCCTCATTCTCTCGGCTGCTTCCAGTTCCATACGCCTGGCCTCCAACTCAAGTCTCTTTAGCTCCAGCTGGATTTTTAAGTCCACTGCAGAAAGGTTCAGCTGTCCATTCTCTGAGGATATTGATTCTCCACTGTCAGTCTGATTGTCCTCCAGGCTGCTGTTTTCTGATGCAGCTGTAACTAAGGCTGCAATCAGGTCTGCTTTAGTCAGGTTTCCATGCACCAGTCCCCTAGCCTGGCACATCTCCGCCAGCTGGCTCCTTGTCAGCTTACCATACTCTTCTGCTGACATGCTGCCTGCTCACCCTGACTAACACTAAGCTAACAAAAGAAATATAACAATTGTGATCTGAACTATGAGTATACACTACGTGGCTGTTTTAGAGTACAAAACACTTTTAGAGATCACTGTACATAAGCTACAGGAATTCACTCTACCCACACCACTACAAGCCAATTAGTGTGTGAAGTAGATCCCACCACTGCCAAACACTTGTGATGACCGTGCCCTGGCCCAGCAATCAAAGAGCCCCAATCCTCACCACTAATACCAGGGAGGTTGCCTCCTAGAAGAGGAAAGGATAACTAATACACACAGTAAAGTACAATTTCCCTTAAGTGCCCACAGAGATCACAGCCAGTCTGGACCTGGTGAGCAAGGGAGCAACCAGCCCCAGACTGACTGTGATCTCTGTGTGCACTTAAGGGAATTAGTACTTTACTGTGTGTATTAGTTATCCTTTCGTCTTCTAGGAGACAACCTCCCTGGTGTTAGTCATGAGGATTGAGGATCCTTGATTGCTGGACCAGGGCACGGTCATCACAGGGTGCTTTATTGGGGCAGATTATGCTAAACTGTACTGAATTCTACTAAATTAAATTTTTACACAACCCTGAATTCAACTAAATCTGTAGGTATTGCCACTTTACTCCCAACCAATTGCTCTAAGCTTGCTGGCACACAAGGTATCTGTGCTATAGTATAATACTGCTGCTTTACTGCATGCGGTTTTATGAACCATTAATTCTAGGTGTTTGCTGCTGTATGGGGTACTGCTAACCCAAACATGAACAATTTATAACAGCTCAGAAAAAACAGAAAACTAACCGGTGAGCCCTCTGGCCAATAAAATGGCTACACTGAGTCCTTTTGTGTATTTCCCAACTCAGGTAGACCAGGCAAACACTTCTTGCCACAAGATGAATAAACCCAATCCTCCAAATGTAAAAACACAGTAAAAGAGATGCATAAGGCAATCTGACCACAAACCACTTAAAGAACTAGCTGGAAACCCCTAACTGAAGTCACTTTCTAGTCAGTCTTACAGATGTAACAGTGAAAGGAAGAGCTATTTTTTTTACAAAATTAACTAACTAAATGACTAAATAAATCAACGAAATGCACACATAAAAGCAGGAAGGCAACTTGTGTGTTTTAGTACTCAAGGTACTTGACTTTGCATGGGTGGCACTGGATACAAGTAAAACACTTCAGGAATGCAGACTGGGGCTACAAGCTTTGCTGAGCTCCTGGAAAACGAGCAGGATACATTATGTAGTGAAGTAGGTTTACTTAAGAGCAATACTGGTTTGCTGGGTGGGCAACTGGCATCATGGATATATGGAAAACCGTGGATGGGAAGACTACATAAATAGCTTATATAAAAGACAAGAGCAATGAAAGAGGGAAGAGAGGGACTTTGGAAATCAGATTATCATTAGGGAGGCTTGCCAGAAACACAGCCTTATTATAAAACAACACCACGTTGCCCGTTCGATTCTCAGTTAGAGCGTCTTCTGTGTGGCGACATGCGTGAATGGGCGTTCCTTCATTGAAGGCTGTGCGTTAGGCCCGGCAAGCCAGCACATAAAAATCTACTGCCAATCATTAGCAGACCGGAGTTCCGCTGTGGTGACCCCTAACCGGGAAAAGCCGAAAGACACAACAACAACAGCAACCAGCAAAAGGGTGGTTGGGAAGAACCAACAGGCTAGCTAGAGAGGCATAGAATTAAATAAAGGCAATATTGGAGCTCTTTCAGAAACTTTAGCTTAATGTGTCAATGGGAATGGGGCAGACATAGAATACAACGTTAAGCATGTTAAAGATAAGCAAAATATAAAAGCACTGAATCACAAACTGGAGCAGAGACAATTATCTCACTATTGAACTTCTACAACAGTTTAATGCACCACACTAAGTAGAAATTTACCAATAGCACTGTTTATGGGAAAAATGAAATAATAAATGACAAGGGCTCAAAATCAGGCATGAGTACATAGTTCTGCCACAACTGTGAATTAAACTACAAGACTATGGGCCAGAAGGGTTTAAAATACAAACAGTTTTTACAAGTAATTCTACTTGTGGAAATAGAAGTGCAGAATAACACAGATAGATAATCTTCTCACAACTGCTAATTAAAATACAAGAGTAAGGTCTCAGAACAAACTTAAAAATGCAAACAGATGGAACAGAGAAGAAAAGTACAAAGCAGCATTATCATATAGCTCACTAAGTACAACTCAAATACTTAAGCAGAACTGAAATAATTAAAATAATTTAATTCTCTTTCCTAAATACATTTTTGAAGGCAGCAAAAGATTTGATGAGTAAACAAGAAAAACATATTCCAAGGGTTATGGTTACACGCAGATGGATAGCCTAGATGTGATGGCTGTATCTACCCTGCCTTTTATCTTTGGAAGAAGTAGCTATGCATATGTCATGGAGATTTGCTAAGTCCAGAATAATAATCAATGCCAAGTTAGGGGTACCTGGAAATGGAGGAAATGAAGCCCCTCACCTCTTTTATGTTGTGGCTTGTCAATGACAATAGTTCTGAAGATCTAGCCAAAAACTGCACTGAGTATCAAGCTGTCCATTACCACCTGCACACCTGTATCCTTGGAAATGATTGCATGAGCCATAGGAATGTACTCATACTGACTCTGACTGTCACCACCCCAACATACTCTGTATCTTACATATGTCAAGCAGTCCAAGGGCAGAAAATGTGATGAAGGCAGATGTATTCAGGATCAGACTTGAAACAGTGCCAAGACTGTCTGCAGTGTGATCCACTGACGTAAGCATGCATTTGAGTATACGTGTGTGTGTGTGTGTGTGTGTGTGTGTGTGTGTGTGTGTGTGTGTGTGTGTGTGTGTGTGTGTGTGTGTGTGTGTGTGTGTTTGTACACTGGTGTACACATGTGTATGTGTCTGTGTGCACTTTTGTGTCTGCTTTGAGCAAGTATTGTGTGTGTGTGTGTGTGTGTGTGTGTGTGTGTGTGTGTGTGTGTGTGTGTGTGTGTGTGTGTTTGTACACTGGTGTACACATGTGTATGTGTCTGTGTGCACTTTTGTGTCTGCGTTTTGAGCAAGTATTGTGTGTGTGTGTGTGTGTGTGTGTGTGTGTGTGTGTGTGTGTGTGTGTGTGTGTGTGTGTGTGTGTGTGTGTGTGTGTGTGTGTGTGTGTGTGTGTGTTTGTGTGTGAGTAACACATCTAATTCTGCCAGTAGCACTTCGCATATAAGAAAAAACGTCTGTAATCAAGTCCTTATGTATTTTCATGATTTGTTTTCAGCTATCTGCTGCCTTCAACACAGCACAAGCACATAAGAGATGCAAGCTGATGTGATTAATGTAATGGTGGAAACAAGAATGCTAAATTCTAATAATTCATCCTGTTGTAATCTGTGGTCGGGTATGAGCAAAACAACAATGAATGAATCTTGGAGGGAGCAGACCACACCAAGGCACTGTCAGACTCAAACAACAACAGCAGTGCTGTCTCTCAGGGGTTTTCAGGTATAAGTTGCACTAGAAAGAAGACATACTGTCATACAGTGGCAGATATTAACAAACATCTCGCCTTGGTCAGAATGGAATGATAGTTTGTTGTCAGGAGTCAATTACGTTTACAGGTTGTAGCCTTAGTAATGCAGTGAACCATGAAATTAAACTGTAAAAGTCAGTAATATCATATGCTTTTATGTGTTACTTCTTTCACACTACAGTCATCTTTTTTCTGCAATGTTTCTTAAAACAGAGATGATTCAGGACAGCCTTTGATTACCATAAAGAAAATCAGATACCCTTTACCTGGCGCATCTGAGAAGTCCTGTAGTCTTATGAAGTAAAAGATAATGTGCTAGAACTCCCCAAGATCAAATAGAAAAGATTCTTTAACTAGATCAGCATAAAACTTCTTTCGTCAAATCACATTATTTTGCCTCAGCACTGTATTTACTCATCAATCATGTAACAGACCACCCAGTGAGGTTCCAGCTTAAGTGACATACCTTGTGCAGAAGGAAATGATTGAACTCCTCACACTTATCTTCTGATAGATTCTACTAGACAGATATATCAGCATAACAGTTCTGCAATGAGGCTTCTGGAAAATGTGAGAGAGAAATGCATGTCTGTGCCTTTCCAATGAGATGTAGTCTGTGTGTGTTTCAATTGTTTTTCAGCTTCTTAATTTGCAACAGATAGTAGAGATTATTTGCAGGGGAGTGGGTGCATAACTCAGAGAGATAAATATCTCAGAAGGTATTACATACAGCCTGTCAGTCACTACTCCTATGTGGTTTTGTTTTGATTTTTTTTCAAGACACCTAACTGCACTCTGCTGCTGTGTGTATGCATTATGGCTGTTCCTTTTCCGATTATAAACTGTGCCACATCATGTCATCCTGCTTGTACTGCACCATCGAGAGTGCAGTTAGGAAGTTATACTGTAGCAGGAATCAAACAACAAAATAATAGACTTAAGGAAGATCACTTGAAAGAGTATACTCTCCTATGTTCTGAATGACAGACAGACATCCTACAGCAAAACTCACTTCTCCATGTTTTTCTTTAATTGAGATTATGAGCTATGCTGTGTGAGTGTTAATCTGTAGAATTTAATACATGTGAATACAAGCTATGGAATCAGAGATAGGTTACTCAGTTTACGTATTCTGGAAGTCCTAGCAGGGGTAACAGTGTAAAGGTGTACACATCATAAAATATATTTTCTTAATATGAGCATTTTTGAGCCTGGTCTCCAGATTGGTACCATTTTCTACATGTCTCATTCATGCCATCTCTTCTCCAGTCCTATTATAGTCCTCAGGGCTGTTTGCAGTTGGAATGATGTATGTACTGATGCATGCTACACTGGGGCATGCATCTGTGCTGCTAAGTTTGGAACCAGGGCAACAAGCCAGCTTTGGCAAGTGAGGCACAGGCCTTGGGGCACCAAATCCTGATTGCATTCTATACTGGTGTCATACCCTCTCAACTGTACAGATTTTTGCAGAATGTCCAGATTTTTGGCTCATATTTTTGGCCTGTTCCTCATACAATTTGTGGTTTTCTGGCAAATCACTGGGATGATCTGAGGATTGAAGTCACTAAATAATGACACACATTTGAGTTTCAGTCTTCAAATCCTTCAGAAAATGTATGTTAAAATAAACCCTGTTACTCTAGCAACTTTTTAAGTTTATAAGAGCAATATTTAAAATATGTCCCTGTTTTTGGGCCATTGTCCCCCCATTTCATTGGGCTTTGCCCAGATTTCTTGCACTAAGAAGTTTAGAGGTATGCTACTGCAAGGAGAGCAATTATATATAATGTACCTGGTTCCTTCAGCTTCTGGATGGTATCCATGGTTCAAAATGACTCCCTTACCTTTCTTCCTTCCAGGATGGGAAGGATGGTCATCTTCCACTTCATCCTTCTCCTGTTTGACCTTTAACTGATGGGTTTGGTAGTTTAACCATGGTCAGGGGTGATTGCTAGGTATACTTACATTATGTTATCTGTCAACTAAGTAAGTGAACTGGCCTTGGGACTGATTTCAGCTATAACCTGAGTCAGGGAAGACAAACAGAAGATGGCATAAGGCCATGTTTAACATCAGCCTATGTACATTGATCCTAACAATGCACATTCACTCAGACAGCATACCAAGTCTCTTGCTATGGCATTCTGAACAGAAACAACACTGTTCCACCTCTTTCAGATATTTAACATACACTTAGTTTACACATAAAAGTTAGAAGCATTAACAGTAAATGAGATTAAGTGGATGCCTGGGTTATCACGGATAACTCAGATGTTCTAGGCCACAGAAAAATATGGTTGAAGGAGTGCATACAATTGTTTTACACATTTCACAAATGTAAAAATCTTATTATAACAACAGAGGTAGGATAGGTGGTGATGTTCTCCTGTTAGTAATATATATATATATATATATATATATATATATATATATATATATATATATATATATATATATATCTCAGGAAGATGCAGCAAACTGGATAGTTCTTAAGCTGGTAGCCAGAATGTAACCCAAAATTATGATCTGGTATCATATGTAGCTACTCGGCATGCACTCCAAAACACCATTGAGGAGTTTCTTCCAACTGCACCAGAACAGTGTCTGGTTAAGTGACTGAGTCAGTGTCACACAGTAGGCAAATGGAGGCTGAGGAGATCAAATCCTGGGCAACAAGAAGCAGCTTATTAACAGCTTATAGCCTTAATCCTGTTTGCGGTTAGACTCTCAGTTGCATAGAGGTAGCCACCAACTTTTGTTGTAGAAATGTTTGAACAGCTGCTTAACACAACCTACAGTCATTTCTTGAGGAAGAAGCTCATACTAATGGATTACTTAAATCTTGGTTTGTTAGGCCCGGATAAGTCAAGACTTGATAGGGCAGTGAGAGCACATCATTTAACTGAAATTATTACTCAAGCAATAAAACCAAATCTTGAAGTATGAAAACATTTTCTTCTAGATGCAACGCTAACTTCATGGGTGAGTTTATAAACAACATGACTCATTCTAGGTCATTAAGTAATCATTGTCCTGTAGCTCCCTGGTAGTCATTTAAGAGACCTAAAAACAAACATATTTACATATATTAAAGGCAGAGATCTCAGCAGCCAATGAAAATATGCTTTTGGCTGTATTAGACATTGTGAGCTATAATATTTTAACAACATAAATAGAAGTGACAACAGCTCTACAGAACTTTCCTGAAATCTTGCTTGATATTCAAAATAAGTTTTTATTGGTTAATGGAACCAACCATACCAGTGATACATGGACTCCCTAAAAGTCACAAGAATCTGTCAAACTTACCCATGTGCCCCATTATCTTAGGGCAGGGCTGGTTAACTGAGACTTTATCTGCTTTTGTGGAACCAAAATTAAACCAATCTTAGTTAAGGCTCCATCAGTCCTGAAGGATACTGGGCACTTATTGAATTCTTTGTTTGATTGTGTCAGTTTACTTGGTGATATTTCTGAGTGTATATTAGTGACTATAGATGTACAAACACTGTTTACCATTATTCCTAATACAGATGGGGTGGATATGGTCAGACTGCTTGCCTCACAATATAATGATTATTGACACAATATGATTTCTGTCATTTGTTTGTTTTTAGAATTAATACTGGAAAATGATGTCATTGTTTTTGAATGTGATAATTACATTCAAAGAGAGAGGGTTGTAATGGGTGCTATCTATAAAACAGTTATGCCAATTTAGTAATGGCACAATGGGAGCAAGGTCACATTTTTAGTTTGCATGCTTATGTCTCCCATATCGAGTATCATGGCAGATTTGTGGATGATATTTTATTACTTTGGCAAGGCTCAGAAGGTGCCTTGCAGAACTTTTTATTAGAGGTGGAAATCAGCACTGCGTTCCTTGTATTTACAATTAATGCTTTTATTGATAATGTTGAGTTTTTTAATGTACATTTAATTAAGTCTAGCAAGGGTCAGCTTGACACAGTGTTGTTTAGAAAACCATGCTGGAAAAATGGGCTTATATACCATAGTAGTATGCATCCCAAACATATTTATTCTAATATTGTGAAGGGACAAACCAAGAGGTTGTCCAGGCTACATACCAGCAGTGAGAGTTAGAATTTGGCATTAAAAGAGTTGTGTAAGGACTTTATTAACAGAGGTAATATGAGAAATGAGTTGAACAATTTTCCTCAGGATGCTAGCTTGCTCCGGGCACAACGATTACATCCATATTTCTCTTCTGTTAGAAGCGAGTCCAGCAGGCCAACAAGTTTGTGTAATAAGCCCAGCAGATTAATTTTAACGTACGCTGGTAACATCAGTTCAGTATCTGATGTCATGAGGAAGAACTGGCCCATCCTCATAGCTTACAATACCAGGGAAGTGGTAGGCAGTAGTCTTAATTTTATATTTAAGAATAACTTTTTTTTGAATGCTTAACTTTGTTATGGCAATGTTATGGCAATGTTAACACTGGATTGGAATGTAGGACTATTTCTATTATTCAAAATGTCTTTGTTAAAATCATAATCTAACTTCTCTCAATGTCAAAAAGTCTGTACCAACAGTTCTTTCATTTATTGTGTGATCTTCCTCTACCCCTTCCTTTGCTTTTCCATAGGTTAGCATGACTATGTTATTTTGAATTTGCCGTGGTCCTTCTTGTCCAGACTGTAACTGGAAGGACTTGTGATTTGCCAGTTCACTTCTTCAATTAACAAACAAATGCATTAAAAAAGTACAAGCTTAAAAAAAAAAGCTGTGCATAAGGTATTATTTTTCTATCCGACTGATAACATTAACAATGTACAGCAGAATACAACAATCATGACAAAATGTAAACCTTTGGTTAATATGTAAATATATGCATCCAAAACATTGACTGTCATATGATCGAGTGACAGAGCATCAACAGCAGCTATGTAGCAGGAAATGGACTACACAACCATTGTCAAGTAGAGCAATTAAACATAACTACTGTCAACCAACACTAACTGTACATAGCAGATAAACGGCATGTACTGTACCACAGCTGTTGTTGTCAGCAACCGCTTCTCCGCTTCTGGTAGTAGCAGGAAAAACACAAGAATGCTTATGTCAGTACATGTAAAGAGGGTAGACTTGCCGAAACAGAGATATACTGCATAGCTGAACTAGGTGCTGCCACTTTAAAACATCGTACGTACCGTTCACAGCAAATAGAAGCCAGTACAAATACTCTGTGTCCAATGGCAACGCTGTATCCAACGTCTTCCCTATGGCGGAAATCTCATTGGAAAACCCTGGAGTGGTTGGACATGCCTATACCACCACCAAATCCCAGAAGGGCCGGGAAATACTCATTGTTGATGGCTACACCTACAATCTGGAACGTACTATGGCTGCTAAGAAATACTGGTGCTGCAAATGTAAATACGTGGAGAAATGCAAAGGTAGAGCAGTTACTATGACAGTACCTAATGCGGAAGAGCTCTGTAAATCTGTAGCACACCATCACACAGGGAGCTCGGCCAAAGTAGAACAGTTTTTCATGAGTTATGAGTGAAGACAACAGGCTGAATTGGCTAGGGATGCCCACTTGTTTGATTGTGGATGGCGTTATGGCATCTACTTCCACTCAATTTATCTCCAGTCTCCCAACACAGGGAGCCCGGCCAAAGTAGAACAGTTTCTCATGAGTTATGAGTGAAGACAACAGGCTGAATTGGCTAGGGATGCCCCTTGTTTGATTGTGGATGGCGTTATGGCATCTACTTCCACTCAATTTATCTCCAGTCTCCCAAACAGGAAGGCATTGCTGCAACAAGTGGGTAGGATCTGTAGGAAGTTTAGCAGGGGTCAGGCTGACATGCAGATAAAATTACAGACAGTTAGCCTAAGTAACTTCCCCTTGAAAGATGGTGAGTTCATAGAAAAGAGCTATGTAGACCCAGCAAGTGATGTAACAGTGTTAGTGTTTACAACTGTTTCTAATCTGTATGATTTAAGTCGCGCCAGTATATGGCTCATGGATGGGACCTTTTTCTATAAGGGAGTAATCTACAGACAGTTATACAGCATTCATGGAATCCTGAAGTATGGAGGTTATAACAAGACAGTCCCCCTGTTGTACTGTTTAATGTCAAAGAAATCACTACGATCATACAATGTGATGTGGGAATGCATACTTCAGCTGTTACAAGAGCATGACTTTGAGCCAGCTATGAAATACGTAATGTGTGATTATGAGATAGCTGTGATCAAAAGTGTATGTAACAATCTAGCAGGAGTGATACCTAAAGGCTGTTTTTACCACTTTTGCCAGAATATCTGGCGTAAAGTGCAGTCATTGGGCTTAGCTACCCTTTATAATTCTAGCCGGAATACCAGGTGGCTGTGAAATGCATGGTGGCATTGGCATTCTTAGAGGAGTAGGAGGTGGTATCAGGCTTCAATGTCTTACGGGAAGTATTCCCTGCAGAGGGTAGAGATCTGTTATGGTACTTCAGTGAATGGTACCTATTTGGCAAGCCTATGAAGTTCACAACCAGGAGTACGCCTTTTGCACGGTTGTCGCCTCTGTTCCCCATCTCATTCTGGGACATATCAGAGCTCAACAGCCTATGTCTGCCCTGGACCCAGAATAGTATTGAGGCATGGCACAGGAGGTTAATGATACTGCTTGGAACTTGGGCAACAGATTTGGCTGTGTTGTTGACAACACTAGCATGGGAACAAGACAGGGTTGAGGATCTTAGGATACATTTAGCGGCAGGGTTCCCTCCATCACCTAAGAAGAGGAAGCTAGTGTTCTGCCACTCACAGTTTGAACATGTGCTTAACCACAAGGACTCCTACTCTATGGTTGATTTCCTGAGCTATCAGTAATCTACTGAAGCTGTACTGCTGTGTGTCCTGTAGTGGTGCATTATACAAACACAGGGTGTAGTTTTGATGTCACTATTTTATTTACAAGTACAGTTTATGTTTACAGTATGCACAAGTTGATGTGTGATTATGATATGCACTGGAAGAGTGTTTATGTGTTTTGGAGCAGCGAGGGGTTATTGTTTTCCTGCAAGTGCATTTAGAAGAGGTGGACGTACTGTTTCTGTAGTGTCAGACTATTAGTTGTGGAGGTCTGCTCGTTTTTGGTCAATATGTGCACATTTGGGACACCGGAGGTGTGATTTCTACACAGTATTTTTCAATGTTATGGATTATGATGTTGTGGTGTTTTTATTTCGATGTCCTGTTACTCGCTGTTGTGTAGTCTTGGTATTTAGTGTTTCCGACGTTGTGGTCTCGACTTTGTAATGCTCGACATTGTGAGCATTCGAGGTTTCAAAGTAGACCCATATATATATATATATATATATATATATATATATATATATATATATGTGTGTGTGTGTGTGTGTGTGTGTGTGTGTTTCACTATAAAAGGCATAATAAATGATGATGATTCCTTTGAGTACTGAGTAGGCATATGATGAATAAGTCTGTTTAAATCAGAAGAGAATGACTGCCATGACTCACACTGATGCCCAGGACACTGTGTAAATAAATGCTGGAAAGTCTTCAATTAGCTCCTATTTCCAACACATAGCTACCCCAACCCAATGTCTTTTAGCCAAGACTTGGAGAGATGTGGAACTGAGAGTAACTAGCTTTTCAAAAAAGGAAGATAATTAAATTATTTTAATTATTACAATTCTGCTTAAATATTTAAGTGCACTTATGATCTGTGTGGGGATACTACTTTGTCATTTTCTTCTCTGTTCCAGCTGATTGCATTTTTAGTTTGTTCTGGGACCCTATACTTGTATTTTAATTAGCAGTTGTGGGAAAAATTTGGTTTTGAATTATTCTGCATTTCTATTTCCACAAGTAGAATTACTTGTA
Source organism: Protopterus annectens (assembly GCF_019279795.1). Classification (NCBI taxonomy): domain Eukaryota; kingdom Metazoa; phylum Chordata; order Ceratodontiformes; family Protopteridae; genus Protopterus; species Protopterus annectens. Next base: position 640,408,645 of record NC_056729.1, on the reverse strand, counting down.
AAAGCTATCTGTTTGTATTTTAAACCTTACAGGGCCAAAGTCTTGTAGTTTGCTTCATAGGTGTAGCAGAACTTTGTACTACAAGCAGCTTTCTGCTTTAGTTATTCATTACTGCATTTTCCATAAACAGCATTACTGGTAAATTTATGCCTTAATCTGTAGTAGAAGTCAATAGTGAGAGAATTGTCTCTGCTCCAGTTTGGGCTTCAGTGCTTTTGTGTTCTGCTTATCATTTACTTGCTTGCATTCTCTGTCTGCCCCAACCCACACTTACAGATTAAGCTAAAGTTTCTGAAAAAGCTCCAGTATTGCTTTATTTGACTGCTAGTTTCTGTAGCTAGCCTGCTTGTTCATTGAAAATTACCCAACCCTCCCACTCATCTGCTGTTGTTTGTTTTATAAGGCTGTGTCTCTGCCCTCCATGACTTATGATTATCTGATTTCCAAAGTCCCTCCCTCACCAGTTTTATTGCTATTGACTGTTGTATGAGCTATTTATATACCCCCCATTGTTTTCCATAGACCCATGATACTTAGTGCCCACCAGCCTCCCTTACTACATACTGTCTCCTGCTCATTTTTCTGGAGCTCAGCAAAGTCCTAGCCTGCATTCCAAAAGTGTTTTACTTGCATCCAGTGCCATCCAGGCAATGTTAAATACATTTGGCTGCTAAATCACACAAGTTATTTTGAGTAATTGCATGTGTTTCTTGCTTTTATATGTGCATTTCACTATTTTATTTTGTAAAAAATGCTCCTCCCCTCACTGTTATCTTGAAATTACATTCAGCAAGGGATTTCCAGCTAGTTGTTTAAGTGGTTTGTGTTATCATTATACTTGTGATTCTAGTCTACTGTGTTTTTACATCAAGAGGACTGGCTTTATTCATCTTATGGTAGGAGTGTTTGCCTAGTTTGTCTGAGTTGGGAAATATCCAAAAGGACTCTGTGTAGTAATTTTATTGGACAGAAGGTTCATTATTAAGTTTTCTGTTTTTTTTTATGTGGTGTTATACATTTTGCATGTTTGCGTGGGTCAGCAGTGCCCTGTAAAGTAGCAAACACTTAGAAAGCAAATTTTATCTGTAGAATGGTCCATAAAACTGGAATCTGCAAAGCAGCAATATAGTGCAAATACCTTGTGCGCCAACAAGCTTAGAACAGCTAGTTGGAGCTCAAGTTTCAATGCGTACAGATTTACTAGAATTCAGTATTGTGTAAACATTACGGTCAGTAGAATTTAGTATTGTTTAGCTTAATCTGCCCCAGTAAAGCATCCCTATTAGTCTGCACAGACAAAGTACCCTTAATAACCTTCTAACCCCAATACACCACCCCCTTGCAGCTCAGAAATCTAAGGACTGGCCAATATGGATATGCAGTTTCCTAATTTAGTTTGGCAGCTATGGGCATCTTGAGACAATGTAACAATTGTCTCATGTTTACTGACAACCACTTAATCCTTAAAGAATCAGACAAAGTATGCAAGAGGTGTACTGACACAATGACACTGGAGAATAAATTCTTGCATACAAATCCACATCAGGTTGTCGAAACCATAAGCACAACACCCACCTCAAACAGCCCACAAGACACGCACATAGACTAACATATGCTAAGGCATTTAAAAACAATCTTCCTAAACAACAAAAATCTCCTAGACCACCTACCATCAAAGCTATGTCTCAGCAAGCCCAAGGGCAATCAGAAAAAACACCTACCACCATATATGCTGTCACTCTGAGTGGAATCCCAAACACTAAGCCCCTAAGGCAAGCAAACAGACTTCCAGGACTCTAACCATAGGGTACTTCATTGTAAGGTATACTGATGCCCCTTTAACCAGGATGAACAAGGAGAATATAACTGTTAGTTACTTATCTGCAGCCAATATTCACCAAATCATATATGCACTCAGGTCATTATGCCATAGGTATGAGTATGGTTCCATCTTAGTCCATGTAGGTATAAATGGCCTGAGATGTATGTTCCTGTACTATATAAAGATAGACATTAAGGAGGTTTCAGACTACGTGTCTCAGGCTGGTATGAGCCTGGCATTGAGCAGCATGTTACCATCACTGAGGATGATGCCATAATATGAGAATAAAATGACTGATTTCAACAACTAGCTATCTTTCTGATGTCATTCTAAGGGGATCCAATATTTGTCAGCGTGGGACAACATGGTCAACAGACCACATTACTTTACCAAGGGTGGCCTGCACCTTTCCTCTCTAGGCTTTTGAATACTGGCTAAAACTTTGTCTGACCCCATAGTGTTTTTTTTTAGGCAATAACAATTTGACAAACCTACCGACAGGAAAATCACCTCAACAGAACCTCAAGGAGTCAAGATAAAAACTACATACCCTCCAAGCCCTCCTCACACTTAAGAATATAGATACCTGTGAAGTTATCGAGACATGGTTTAAAGTGGCAGAGAGCACCTTTGCAATGCAATGTTTCAGTGCATTCCACAGTTTTAAACAAGTAGCCGCACAGACAAGGCCTAAAGGTGGAGGTGTCTCAATATATATCAGTAACAAGCATACCTATATGTTAGTCATACACGATGATGTGCTGGATTTCCTCCATGTGCAGATCACCACAGACAAAATCCTGTATCATATCTTAGCCAGATATATTTCACCCTCCACGTCTGAAGAAGCTCAGATTGCATACGTGGACCTTCTTGAGACACTTACCATCCAGCTTAACACCTTACTCATGGAAGACATTAATTGCACTTCTCTAGATTGGGAATCAGATTTAGGGACCTCATAAATAAACACCGTTGACTAAATTGTGAATACACCCACTAGAGACTCCAACATACTGCTCCTTGTGCTCACAAATATGGAAGAATGCTGCAACCCCCCAACGTCTTGTCTTCCCTGGTAAGATCTGACCATAAAGCTGTTTCCTTTGAAATCAAAATCAACTGTGTAATCCCATTAAAACCAGTAACAGTTAGAAACTATTCCAAGGTAAATTACCTGTTATTAAATGATGGTTAGTGAAACTGTAATGCCTCTTCAAACCCCGAGAAGACAGAAGCCTATGCTGAACTGCTCTCAGAAACTCTGTACAACCATGTCAATGTCTGCAGAGAGGCTGCTGTACTTACCAGAAGTAAGCCCAGAACTACCCCAGAAACAAACCACCTTGGTGGCATCCCAAATTACACAGGATATACAACAAAAGGAAAAAAAAATATGGCAAAAATCAGGAATGGTAATTCCCATATAGATAAGCACTCTGTCATCAAAGTAAATGGACAACTAAGAGGGCTAATTTGGTTAACAAAGCCAACTTTGAGATTAAGATATCCTCCCAGGTGAAAGATAACCATAAGGCCTTTTACAACTATGTAAAAATCCTCAAGGGCAGCACATAGCAATGTGCTGAACTGGTGGTTAATGGTGCCACATTCACTGAACCTGGTGATATAGTGAGCCTGTTTGCAGACAAATTCAGTTCCAACTTTACCTTCTGTCACTTCCAACGATCCCCCCAATAATACCTTCAAACATAGCCCCAACAACTATAACTAGGAAGTGTGTACTGGCTGTACTCACTTAAGCCTAGAACATGTTCTCAATGGGTCCCAAAAAATTCCAGGATGCCTTCTGAATAGTCTAAATTATGACTTATCAGGACCCCTTGAGGCATTATTTAACAATAGTCTTAAAACAGGCTTTATGCCACGTGAATGGAAGACTGAAACTGTCACCCCCAATCATAAGGGAAGATCTTCAATAGATCCTGGAAACTACAGACCAGTTAGTCTGACTAGTCTTATTTGCAAAGTCATGTAAAGAATTATCATGGAAATTATCAACAAGGCCATGAGACCTCCAGACTTCAGATTCATCCCAGTTTGGCTTTTATCAAAAGAAGGTCATGCTTACTGAGTCTGTTAGTCTTCTTTGAAAAGGTCACTAAATCAATGGATGAGGGGAACACTGTGCATACTGCCTACCAAGATTTGACTAAGACACTGATACAATACCCCACTCAAGCATTGTCAACAAACTTACAGAACTTATATATATAAATCCCCTTTATAACACCATGGATAGCTAGCTGGCTCACTGATAGCACCCAGGCAGTTAGAATCAGTGAGACCACTATCACAAAGAGGCCAGTCACTAGAGGAGTTCCCCAGGCACTGTGCTTGGTCCACTTCTCTTTGGCATCTACTTCTCAGATGTCAAAGGCTTCTGGCTAATGAAGTTTGCATATGATTGCAAACTGAGAGCAGTCATTGAATAACCCCACCCCCAGTAAATCAAATATAAATCAAATTTGTGGGTCACATTTGGGTTGCATGGCTAGGCTTTTAAGGGTCCTAGTGGTCCTTAGCCTAGTACATACATGTGATGCCCCACTGGACCAGTAATCAAGGAGCCTCACTCCTCATCACTGGCAACAATGAGGAATGTACATTGGGAGGATGACAGGTACACACACAATATTGCCAGATGCAGCTTTCTGCATCAAGTGCAATTTCCCTTAAGAATGCATAGAGACCACAGTCAGTCCGGGGCTGGTTTCTCCCTCTTTTTCCAGATCCCCACTAAGAATCCCCACTGGCACAGCTATAGAGTTGATATCTCAGCTGAGTGGCCAAGCCAAGACCTCCAACACTCTCCCTGTCCAACCAGTTCTTCATGTCCCTGCCCAAGTAGCTGACACACACACACTTGGAGATTTGTTTTACACACACACACACACACACACACACACACACACACACACACACACACACACACACACACCTGAGAAAAGCTGGCATAGGTTTACTAATTATGTCCCCTTCTACCCAGACTATAAGGTAGTTATTACTGCTACAAGCCATCTCTTTATCAGCTACTTTAAGGCCCTTACCAAAGGGCGTCCATTCTTACTGTGTAATGTTACTATCAATACAAATGGTAGTTTGACCAAGAGCAACGCTATTAGGAGTGGCCTACACATTGTCACCAAATAAATATGCAAGTACTCTCAGAGCTTAAATATGTCTAGACAGAGCAGCCACAATGAAATGTTTAAATATATTTAATAATAAATAATAAAAGAACAAGACAATACTAAATATACTTTTACAGTAACATCAGAGTTCAAAATCACAGGAAATATTAAAAACAACATTGCAAGACAGTCTCAAATAAAGAAATACATCTAAGTTAAACTTTGCTATATTCCTGACTATATCTAAAATAATTATACTGTACCCTTGGGTCTACTTCACCCTGTCGAAGGCCAACAATATCGAAGCTGATATTGCTGGCACCAAAATGTCGAAAGCAAAAGTCATCGCGCATGTAAATGGAAATCTCTGTAAGGGGAGATTTCCATTTACTGCAATGTAGTGCGATCTCAGAGTTGGTATATTGAAATAGCAGGGGTGTGGGGGGTGCAGGGGGGTTTGCCCCCTGCATAGAGCAATTTGTGTTGTGTTTGGGTGTTTTTTTTTTTTTTTTGTGTATGTTCGATGTTCGGGGGTTTTGACATTTTCGTGTTGATTATTACACTGTTGACGGTTTGAGTTTTCGACAGCGTAATATAAATGCGTACCCTATTACACTTGCTTAATTAGAGCAGCAAGGCAGATGTGGTGAATAGATCCTCTAGCTGATGTTATCTGGTCAAAGACAGAATACAGAATGCAGTCTCTCTCTCAGAGACTTCTTAAATTAATATATCAAATATTACTGCTGGGATAGCTTGTAGAATGACATAATTTCTTGTCATCTGACTCTATCTCAGGTAAATCCCCCACTGCTTAAAGCTAGCAGTATTTAGCATCTACCTGTGAAAATACATACACAAGGGATTTTTCTTAGATCTTTGCAGATCCTGGAAGTCATAAAACAATAAAACAATTACAAGACAAGACAGAAAACTTCTCAGTATAGACATTGTGTCTGTTGCTGCACTGAAACTGAAATATAACATCATTTTTATGGCCCAGCCATCACATAATTTGATTTCAATTATTTTTCTGATGCTTTGCAAGTTAACCTTCTGTATTCCAGTTTCCCCTTGTTAAAATATATACATTTAAACAGCTTAAATAGTGCAGGTACATTTCTGTTCTATTCCAGTAGGGCATGCTGTAGTTACATTTTAAGCACTTTGCAAAAACCTTTTCAACACTCACTTCTGTACCAGCAGTTTGATATACATCTGACATACAGTTCTAATACATTTGTAATGCAAGTATTCTACATGAAGCATGTTGGCATTCACAAATAACACATAACCATTTAAATAATTCCAGACAGCTGTGCTGGCAGTTCCTCCTTTCGTGACAATATCTATGAAGTGGGTATCATATTCTGAAATGCATTCATGTATATGAAGTATAAATCATTTACAGCAGTGGTATATAATTATGGTATGATGAAAAAAGTAGCAGTACACTATCCATTGCAAAAGCATACTGTGTAACAATGCTCACAGTATAAGAGTTTTAACCTTACCTATATGTGTTTTACAAAGCTTGACCTAATTATCTAAGACCATCCCCTGAAGTTTAATATACATTTACACTTGTAGAAAAAAATGCACCTTGAATAAGCAGAAATCTAGGAATCTAACATTTATTAAAACAAAAACAAGCTAAACACTTTTGTCTCTAGAATCACAGGAATATCTTTTGATAATTTTTACATAGAACCAACAGGTTTATAAAATCAACTAGTAACTCCTATTAGTTAAAGTGAACCAAACAAAACCAATGCTTTAGTGGATGCTTGTTTAAAGAAAGTCATAAAATTAAGGTGGTCACCCAAGCCCATTGGAAAGTTAACGTTCAACAAATCTTGCCACGTATGTTATTTGTGGTTAAGGAAACTGACTTAATCACCACCTGTTAGGTTTAAGATGCATACATCTAAAAGACAAAACAAAACCCTTTAAAATTAGAACACACTGCTAAATGCTTATACAAGGATTTCATTCGTCTTTCTTCCGTCAGCAAAGTTACTCTCATGAATCCATTTGCTGTAAGATCTGGTCATACATTCAGAATAAAATGAATGACAAAGAAATGCATGAAACTGCACAAACAACATTAATAAGTGACTAGTTTAAACAGCCGCAGACTTCCCAGCTATTCCCTGTGCTTCCATAAAAAGGATGGTTATTTTATGTGGGACATATGAACAGATCTTTGCATATTATATGTATAAAGTGTTTTATGATCTGTCACAGACAGCAATCGTTTATCCCAGTACTGTTACATTTTTTCATGAGATTCCTGACTGTATCATTGTTGTTATTTGACCATTGCTCTAGGGGCATCTTAGACTGCTTGAACTTCAAATCTCTTCCAAAACGTTTTTTTTTTTTTTTTCAGTAGATTTATTAGTCGTGTTATATATGACAAGTAAAACAATACATTTTTGCAGAGAATAAAATATTTCTGGATTAAATTATGTTACCAGTTTTGACATTTGCTAAACAACCCTTTTCACGAACAACAAAAATCAAACACAAACAAATCAGCTATATAGATTATTTACAATGGATGCCTGTGGCCATCTATTTAACAAATGCCATTGGTTTTTTGACACTTAGGTAGTTATTACTGTTTAAAATACTGTTTGGTTTAATGCTGTCACTGGTGTGTAGTTGTTGTGTAACTTGGTTGACTGTATTAGACTTTAAACTTTAGACTGTGGATTGGAAGCAAGGTTCTGTAATGGTGATATTTCATTTTGATGTCAATTTCTTTAGGTACTACATTTTCTATTAGTAGCAGGAATTCATCAGACTGAGAATTGCTTTTCTTCTGGTTTCTTGTAATGTTTTTTTCTCTTGCAATGATAGTCCACAAACAATAGTACTGATGTTTCTCCAAACAGTGAGGAATGTGAGCATTAAATATAATCAGACCTTTTGTAATACAAAAAGTTGTCTGACAATAGAGCTTGAAGAAAAAAAAGTTAATTCTCTGTTCAGCCTTAGTCATTCAAAGTTAGTTTTGACTTCTAAGTAAAATAACCAGCATATTAAGCATTTCTTTCCAGGCTTCCCGGAAAATTGGCTTTGTTCCAAGTCGGACTTTCCTGTAAACAAATGTTAAATAAATAAATGAATTAATGAACCTATTATTTTTTCATTTTTTTCCATCTTATCTGGAGAACAGAAATCCCTGTTTAAGTATTTCTGTGTATAAGCACTCCAATATTGCACTGCTGATACTCTTCCAAGTTTAACATAAGCTTTTTTTTATCTTTGACTAATATATTTTATCTTCATTTTGTAAAATAAACTTCAAAAGATTAACACTTAATATTTATTTTAGGTTGGCAGGATCCTGTATAGATCTGATAGTATGAATGAGTATGCTTTGCTGTTACATAGAGTCTGACATAAATAATCAAGAATTTTAGGAATATCTTTATGATTATCTTGTTTTGCCTATAAAATTGATTTTAAGTATTGCCTCGGATGCCTTGAGTCAATACCCAGTTATTAGCATCCAGATAAAACCTACTGATTTTAGTTTTTTGCTATGGAAACATTTATACCATCCTAAAAAATCTTTGGGGCTTACTACTAACCCTTTTCAAATATAAAATGGTATAAGCAAATTAGACTAGTGTTTTGTATTTGTATATCCAATGATAATGTTTTTGAAGTTTTTTTTAATTGTTAATGTAAGATTATATTGTAGGTGTGTATATGTTAAACTGACATAGCTCCAAACTACCAACCACATTAAGTTATCTGTTATCGTCTTAGAAATTTATTATATTTTCATTTGTTTTAAGTTGACTACATTTAGTAATAATCCCTTCCTGATCACACTGTAATTTTTATCTAACCAAAGAAACTATAACTTTAATCGAAACTAAATTAGGTATTCTGAGGCCCTAATCTCTTATTTCCTAATATGGTGTATGTTACCAATTTGTAGATTTTTTGGGTGCCAAAGAAACCTTGCAAAGGATCTGCTGAAGTCATTTAGATGACTTAGGTTGTTTGAATTATATGCAATATATTTGTTAGTAATACTATTTTTATGAACTTTCTTCAAGCATGTAGATTTGTTTGCTTCAGTTTTGTATCATTTTTATTTCATACAGAAGGTTGATGTCTCTAGTTTCTTCCTATTTTTTTTTTCAGAATAATTCTAAGGAATTCTTATTATAGAGCTTGCTTTCATAATCTAGTTTCTGACATTACATTGTTGTTCTCTTTGCTTATTAACAGTTATAAATTTAGTTTTAGTGTTGTAAAAGTGAAAGCTCAAAAGAAGCTCAAAACTGTATTATTCTTTGGGTTTCACCTACCGAGATTTTTATTTCTGTGACTGTCAATGTTACAGTACATCTAATTGCTGAAGATAATATGTCTTTTGATAATAGAAATAGAGTAAGAGAAATGGAGCATCCTTGTTTTGTACCTTCTTATTTACAATGGGTCAGATAAACAGACACCTAATTGTTCATATTCTATGTTTTCATGAAAAATATTTTTGATCTGGGCACAAAATTCTTATAAAAAATCATAGAAATCAAAAACTTTAAATAATTCCAACTAATTGTATCAACATCTTTTTTTTCACTATCAATACTAACAAGTGTTACATTGTGTCTATTATTAATTATATCTATAAGAGTTACAATTATTTTAATAGTATATTGAGTCTGTCTTTTAGTTATAAATAGTTTTTGAAATTTTATGCATTTTGAAATTAAGAACATTTTAAATTGTTGGCTTCTAAACCAAGATCTATTGTCTGAAAGATAGTCTCTGGAATTCCATATCAATCAAAAATACTTGAGTATCCTGATCACACTTGTCCTTGTTGTACCCTTTAGCATGACTATATATACTAACTGGGAGCAAAATGTCAACACAAATCAGGCAACAGTCATCAATGAAACAAAGCAAATTAGTTCCTGTCTTGCTCCTTATCAATTCTGATATATCATGCGATAGCAGACAGATTCTGATCATAGAATATTTTACTTTGCACACTTATTTATATCTGCTCTAATATTTTTGGTCAATAGACAGCATTTCAAGTTCTTATAACACTTCACAATTCATAATTATTCTTCAGGAATTGTTTTCTAGCATTGCTTTTCTCATTTAGTTAGGTACATTTTTTATCTGACATAAAAAAAGCCTGAATTCAATTAATCTCAAATATGTACACATACTACACTTTTATAATGTGGTCTGTTGCTGATATCAGATTTGATTTTGGCCTATATTTTGTCATAATAGTTTAAGTATTTGCATTTCTTTATCCTCTTGTATATACATTTTGATTTTATTAGTTTGCCTTGTAACATTGGTAAGTGTGAAATAACCCACAAAACTTCCAAATTGTCCTTAAACAAATCTTCCTTTCATTGTTTAATAAGCTCTACTCAATAGATAAGCATTGTGCTTTTGCTTGGCTGGGCTGTGCTGAACTGTTTAGTCACACTTTTGCAAATGCAGCAGCAAAGTTTGCAGTCTATGTGGTGTTTTGTACAATGGTTTTGTGGAAATACTCTGTACAGTCAGTCTTGAGCAAACTGGTTTATTCTGTATACATTTTTGGAATTTCTCCATCCATGCTCAGTGGCTAAAATCTCTTTTTCTGTATCCATATATCCAGTCTCTGTACCTGAAAGCAATTTCAGACCACCTATTACTGGTCTCTGCTCTGACATTCATAAAGTCCATGTTAGCTTGCACCTACTTGCAGAACAATTGCTATAGACATACCATAGGACTTCAGAGCTTGTCTTACAATCACAAGATTCTTCAGTATCTCAAAGAACTTTTCCTATTCCTGAGACCAATCTCATGACACATTGTGCTCTAAATCTTTCCTTAAGGACACAGTTATCACAGACCTGCTCAATGTGAACTAAAAATATTGAATGATTCTCAGAATTCTCATCAAGGCTTGTTTATCTTCTGGCCTCTGCATATGTATTACGTTACACTTTCAAACACTTTCACAGTGTCTGCTTTCCAGACCATCTTACATAAGAATGCAACCCATATATTTTAAAGTAGTAACACAAATCTGACTTGCATGCATGCTCACTTTTAAATTATTCTGTCTCAGTCTCTCCAGAAACTTAATCAGCTTTACGTTTGGCTCTTGTTCAGTCCCACCACATACCAGAAGATTAGTAATTATTTGAATTATACCATCCAGGTCTTCCACTAATTTTGTCACAGCTCTCTGCAATACCTGTAGTGCATATGAAATACCAAATGACAGCCTGAGAAATGTGCATCATTCCAGTGACAGATTAAATATACATAGCTTTAGGTTAGCTTTATCAAGCTTAATTTGCCAAAAAATGGTTAGCATCTAGTACAGAAATGTAATGGTCTTTGACATGGCTTCATCTGTCAGAAATGGACAGTATTCTCTCTGAAATACTCTCTTTGGGTTCCTGCGAATGTGTATGCAGTGTCTAAGCTTGTCTTGCTTCACAACTAGAATACACACACTGTGTTTCCACTTATAACTCTTTTGTTATGGGTTTGAGCTATGGGTATCAAGAAATTCACTTTCAGAGCAGAGAGAACCAAAACACCAGAAGCAGTTGAGTTTTAGATGACATGTGTTGCATGTTAGAGTGCTTTTACAAAATGTGGCTGTACCCCTTATCTCCAGGCTTTTGATGAATATTTCAAATGGGTGGGACTCAATCACTTTAATCCACAAACTGCCTCTAGTTCAAGCAATTATCAGCAATTCACTGTATACAGCTCAAATGCCTGGATGCAATCAGTTAAGAAAAATAATGGTCACAGTAATATATTTAAAATTTGCTTCACTCAGTTATTTGAAAACTGTGCATATAAATGTGTAAGGAATCTGCAAGACAATAATTGCTTTTCATATCTGTAGCCCTGTTTGTCTTTATGCAAATCTGATGTTATGATGATGATTGAGACATGACTACTCTGCGCTCACATATCTGAGATAATGCCTCTTACACATACACATATGTGACAGAGTTCAGACAGATGTTAGTGATGTAGGTACCTAGTATAAATTGAGCATTTCACACACTTGTTCATTTTTATAACTCCCACATTCTACAGTCAGATATTCCTTTGTTGTGAGTTTCAAAATTATTTCAGCAAATACTTGATTCTAGCAGTTAAGTATCTTTGAGAAAACCTAAAATAACATGATGTACTATAAAGTAATTCAACCTATGAAAAGGGCAGAGCATGAGGTGATGTGAGCATAAGTATGTCCCCACAAATAACTTGTTATGCCCCATAAGTAACTCTTTACTGAAGTTGTTCATTGGTACAGTGCCAAGTCTGTAGTCTAATCAATCTTCCTATTATCTTCCCGGATATTTCTCATTGCGGATCATTTTATTTAGCAGCAACTTTTAATCTTTGAATATTTAAGCATATATTATACATTTAATCAGGGTCTCCATTTTACAAATATAGCTAGGCATCTTATGGTCCTTGTGATTGCTTGCCTAGTACTGTTACTATGTTCCTGTGTTTGCTGTTATGCCTGTAGCATTTATGACAGCATTAGAACAAATCTTGACATCACATAGCAATATAGTTTAGCAGCTGGTACATCAAGGTACAACCTTCATGTAACACTGTTAAGCTGGAGATTTAATAACTTTGTGTAGCTGAAAATCACATAGATCATGAGACTGGTTATCTAACGAAGTTGGCAAAACATTTGGAGTAGGATGTATCTGTCTGTACTATTGGTGGGTTAATAACATTACCTTTTAAATTAAATTATTGTTATTCAATATGTGCTAGTCAAACCAAAGCAGGAGAGCCACTCTGGACCAGGCACCCAAGTTACAGTAGTTGTAGCAGATGGCACTCAACACAGCTATTATTTGCACAGTCAGAGCAGCACTAGCTACCATGGTAGACAAATCAAAGCTCTAAATTAAAAAAGTAAGTAGTAAGTTTAAAATTTTACTTTTAATTCAACTAGTAGTTGCACTCAGAGATCTAATGCTCACCTGTTCCAATGTCTCCCATGATGACTACAGCAATTAGTTTCCTCACCTGCTCCTTAAATTAGAAGCAAATTAAGTGACAATCTCATCAAACTATCACCAACAGTTGTGATGACATGATTGTTGATGATGACATGAGTCCAGGTGCTTCGCACAATAAATAAACAAAACAGGGGATATTCATATAAAATCTTTTTTTTTTAATTTTCTAACACATTTAATAGTAAAATTATATTATTTTTTATGCATGCCATGACCAAAATGCATTAAAATACTGCCCACCTTGGGAATTTGTGAGAGCACCAGTGGGTGGATAATGTGCAAAAGTATTAATATTACATTGAAACTGATACTTCTAACTTTTTTGCCAAATTGAGTGGGGATTTTTTTTTGAGAAAAGGTATGGAGTAATGTTGGTGCACATATCTGGAATATTGTAAATGTATTGGCATTAAACAAAAGAAAAGCATATGCACAACCTATCTACCCATTGCCTGAACTAAGCCATTGCCTTACTGTCTAAAAACATGCAGAGCAAACAGTTTGTACAGTTCACAGATGTGACACTTCACTTACTGAGCCTGCTGCCCCTGTTGTTACTATTATTACAGTTCTGTTTCATTCCTCTGCATGCTGAATGCATTTGTGGGACAAGCATTACCACTATACTTATTATTCACTAGGCCACATATCATATATATGGGGAGATTCCCCAAGACTGGACACATGCACTTATTAAACCTGTCTTTAAGAGAAAGGGGAGTAGGACAAACCCAAAGTCATACAAACCCTTAAGTCTGCTTTCATGTTATAGAAAAGTAATGGAGAATGTAATATTGGATAAGTTATTGTCAGAACTGAATAGGTTGGGACTTGGAATCATATCTCAGCATGCATATGTTGAAAACAGATCTACTACCACCTGTAACATGATGCTCTATAACAATATAATAACAGCTATGAATGAAAAATTATACTGTGTTGTAATTTATATAGATTTAACTTCAGCATTTGACAGGGCCATACACAAAACACTGATCAATAAATTTGTACAACTAGGTATCGATGTACTCTTGATAAGATGGATAGCTGTATGGCTTACAAATAGCACATGGCAAGTATCATACAGCAACTGGACAGGTGAAATCTTGGTTACAGTCAGGGTGTCCCACAGGGCTCTGTCCTAGGCCCTTACTTGTTTAGATTGTATCTTTCAGACCTAAATTTTTCATCTGACGTGTTCTACAGTTTATATGCAGATGACTTGAAATTTGGTAAACTGTTTACATGTGTTACAGATAAGGCATGTCTGCAAAATAACTTGACTAAATTGACCATTTGGGCACAGGAGAATAGTATACTGATAAATACATCAAAAACTAAGCATATGAGATTTGGGAGACATAAACTGAAAGGTGAATATTTAATACAGCACACAGTGATTAAAACAGTAGACTAATTTAAGGACCTGGATATATGGATAGATTCAGCTATGAGTTTTTTCTAAGCATATCAACCAATTGGTTAATGACTGTATAAAACTATAGGGCATATAAAAAGATTTATAAAGTCTAGGAAATCAAAAATAATGAAGTCATTGTTTGTTAGTTATATTAGACCTAAACTTGAGTATGGAATAACAATATGGAAACCCTATAAGAAAACAAGCATGAGTAAACTGGAAAGAGTACAGTGGGACTATACCTAGGGCATCCATGAATGTGAAAAATTAAGTTATTATGAAAGACTAAAACATCTGAACTTGTACAGTGTCTCTTACAGATATCTAAAACAAAATCTTATTGAGGTATATAGGGCATTTAGAGACAACTACCTCTGGGAATGCTTGAGGTTATCAAAAAGTACTAGAGAATCATCAGATAACCTATGTAGAAGATTATATAGGGATGAGAAGTGTACTAATTGGTTCTCTAACAGAGTAGCTGATGCTTGGAACAGACTAACAAATTACATTAAAGCAAGTACTAGTTTAGATATTTTTAAGAACAGCCTGGACACTTATTATGGGAACAAGTGTTTTGGTATATTGGCAAGCTAGAAGGACATTAATGCCCATGCTTGAAATATTTGTTTGTATGTATGTATGTATGTAAGCATGTAGTATAACTGTAATGTGATTGTCACCCCTTCTTGTACTCCCAAGAGTCAGTTTTCAGCTCATGCTTTCTTGCCTTTTCATTATTATATATGTTAATATTTCCTTACCATTAGATGCATGCACCTCTTGCTAATGTTCTCCCTTCTGCTTTATAGCAAATAAAGGACACATGAGAAATATGTTTTTAAGTATTTACTACCATCACCCTTAAATTGTGCCACATTTAGTCCAGCATTTCTTAGACAACCCAGCTTCTCTGGAAAGGCTATTTCAGGGAGTTTCAATTAAGTCTGACCATTTTGTTAACAGGCTGATAACCATAGCTCTAAACAAATCTGGGACAAATCCAACATTAATCAGGCTATTACATACACTTTTAATTTATTAGCAGTATTAACTTGTGACATTGACAGAAAAAGAGAATGCAAATTAATATACATTTTCTGAAATAAAAGACATGCATAACTCTAATTATTGTCATAATTTATTCATTTGTTCTCTCAAAGCCATCGGTTTTGGAGGGATGAAGAGGGACATAGCTAAAATTTGAGTCAAAATCAGGAGCGTCCCTGGACAGGTGAGAGGTATGTTGATAACTTGTAGCTGATGCTGTTCACATGGTGGACAGATAAAATGCAGAACACTAAGTCAGTGGATGTACACACCTGAATGCATGTCAGCAGTAAGGACATTAATATGTTGATTCAAATGTGTGAGGCTTCCACTATGAGCGGGCGTCCTTCCACCTGCTGAGGATCAGAATCCCTGTACTGCATTCACTGGAAAAAGACAGTCCAAAGCACTCTCTAGTGTGGGGACAGACCCCCCTCAAAAAAAAAAAAAAAAACACTTATCGATACCAATTCCATGGTCGCGCAAACTCAAAAAAGCAGGAGATTATCCCTCAGAAGGCATCACTACAGGCATTACTTGCAGAAAATGATTTCCTGTGGAGGAGCTCTGATCCTTTGCGGGGTAAGCTTGGGGCAGTTTAGTGGGTGTGTGTATGTGTGCCTACTTGGCAGACATATTTGATGTAAGTCTGCTTCTTTATAGCAAACAAATGTGGGCTTACAGCCAAGAAATGTTCTGGTTTGCACAGTGCTGAGTGATATACAGAGCCAGGGAGCCCATTTAATTTTTTCTTTTGATATTTAGGGGAGGATCAGAATAGGGAAAGTACTTGTGACAAATTTTGAAAACACCGTTAAGTCAGTTTTGGCTCCAGGTGAGGGTTTTCGAAATGATACAAAAGCTCAAGGAATTTCTTAATTTGCACAAATCCACAAATAACCAGATACTAGCAGGGACACTTTTTAAAATATTACTACTGTTAACTTAAGAAGTTCACAGAATAAGACAATATAAATTAACCTAATCTGCAACTATAATTATAGTTATTAATTCTTAAATTTAATCCGTCAACTCTGCTCCCTAAATTGGCAGTTTTGGGAACGATTAGGAGAGACGGAGTAAAATTCTGAGCCAAAATCAGGGAAGTTCCAGAAACTCAGGGACAGTTGAGACTTGAGCGGTATAAGTGCATTTTTAGATTAGTTTATGTGGATCGTAATCATTTAAATACACAGTGCAGCACTAATATGCCTAGTGCGGTTTGTGGTACTTCAGACATTTCGGAGCTTTCGGGGACAGTATTTACAACGAATAGAAATGCAAATTTAATTATTTGAAATTTGACGTACTTCTGCACTGTAAAGTGTTACAGTTACACTGTTATTTTTGTGTTGATTCTTTTTGTTTAAACATCAAAAATGTATTAATGATTAAAAACATTGGGTGGTAGGGTTACCATCTGTCCCACTTTGCGAGTGACAGTCACTCTTTGGGCAGTTGTGGCCTGCAAAAAAAAAACTGAAGAAATGACAAATGCCCTGAGATTTTAGGACAAAAATATTTCCTGTATTTTATGTTATAGTTGTATAAAACAGCTATTCCGCATCTGAAACACCTAAATGTTACAAGAAACAGAAAAAAGCAACTATAAAGCATCAAGAATAAGCTTTTATTTAGGCAAAAAAGTGAAGTTCTGTCTTTTGTACTGGAGGTGGGTATGTTTTCCCCTGCAGAATCTGACGTTTGTACCAAAAATGTCCCACTTTGGGCATTTGAAAAGGTGGCAACCCTATTGGGTGGTGCCTTACATACCCGTGTTCAGGTTATACAACATGTTATGAAGTAGTAAACAACAAGTTAAAAAAACTCGGTAATCGTTATATTCTGTCAATACGTTCAAAATGTCACTGTTTTACCGTGAAACATTAAATGTTCAGACTACCCTGCATCAACTCCTTTCCTGGTTTTTAAAATGTTAGCCAATAATAATGCACCAATATGCAGCCAGTGACGTTAAATTTTATTGCTTTTGCCAAACAAGCAGAAGGCAATATCAGTCCTATCAGATAAGATGTGTATGTTGTTTGTCTTATTCTTAGTAGTTGTACGTATGTCGCTTGTGTAATTCATTCTTAGAGAGTCACTGAAACCGGAGTCAAATTCCCTGTATGCGTGCATATTTGGCCAATAAATGTAATTCTGATAAAGCACAGCTACTGAAGTCTGTTACTTTTTCCCATTTAAGAGTGAACTTATCACAATTCAATATTATACTGAAGTAGTCTGTACTGTTTATTTCACATTTCCAGTGATTGCTGTTATTATTCCAACATCTTTTACTTAACCGCTTGCTGGAGAATATTGTCACAGTTTACCATTTTATATAAAAATGGAATATAATCCTGGAGTGGAAATTCTTTTATTTGAGCACATTTATTGTCTTAAGCCCAGTTTCTGACGTGAATAGTGTGAGTGAACTCGAGCCATTTGTCACGTCCGTCCAGATTAGCTACATTTGTAATTAATTCCCGTTGAATGTATTTGATTAAGTCTTAATGTGGCTTGGAAATGCTTTACTCAGTCAGTTGCTCCTTCCTTAATGTATATTCCGTAGCTATATTGCAAGATTTAGCATTCTTTATATCATATACAGTAACTTCAGTCCTCAATAAATTGCCAGAAATCCACATTTTTATGAGGAACAGATCAAAACTAGGAGGCAAAAATCTGGACATTCTGGGAAAAATCTGGATATTTCAGAAGTATGATTCCTTCGTCTGTGCGTGTCTGATTACTTGCTATTTATTTATGGATGATAACAATAAATTCCCCTTACTAATAAGTAATTAATAGGAGTAACGCATAAGGCACAGCAGCCTTCTGCTCATCATCAGTGCAGGTTGTTACTAACAGTTTCCAGTCCCCTTTTCTACGTTGCTTTTATTTTCAAATTATAGCTTATCCAGTGTAAGAGGTTTTTTTTCATTTGATGTGGTTTAATTTCATTGTTTATTGTATGTCACGATTTCATACAGATTTCTTTGACTTGTATATTATATAATTACTTGTTTAATAAAAACGTGGATTACTCACTACCTGCGCTCCCACAGACTTCGGTGACAAACATAAGCTGCTCCTGACATTGTTCAATGTCTACCAGTAACTTGATAGAAAAAACTGCCTTAAATACGGATAACGAACAAGCATCTAAGTATAAAACCAAAAAGGGATGCACGTTTCGTTAATAACCGCAACTTTATGAAACAAAAAGCTGCGCTTACTGTATTATTTAAAAAAGTGCAGTGTTTTAACAAAGCTATAAAGGAGATCAAAGTGCTAGACATAATCAGTCAGTTTAATTTACTATTAAAAACAGCCAGCTTGTTTTTTGTTAGATAATGATTTTTAAACTTTATATTAACGGCATTTATATCACAGTTTTGCTCATTGGTTGGACGTACGATTGTTTCACTTTTATCTTTTTTTCACTCACTTTCTAAATTTTATGATGATCCTATTCGTTTTATTTACTACAAAGTAGCGGACCAATATTTACTTTTTTTAGGGGGGAGGGGGTCGGCTCCTCTGAAATTCTGTTTCATTAAGAATATTAGATTTCATTTCTAAGTTATGCTGAAGTGCAATCCAAACAATGGTCCTGCCTCTCAAATTTCCCTGATTTTGCCTCATATTTCTGCAATGTCCTTCTTAAAAAATTGATTTTCTAGTAAATCACTGAGGACTTCATTCAATCAATAATGTCAGACATTACGGTTTCCAACTACGTTCATATAGTTCAGAAATATATGTTGATGTAAAAAAAACTGTTGTTCTACTAACTTAAAAAAATTAAAGTAGTATTTAAAAGTGTCCCTAATTTTAACCCTTTATTCCCCTATTATTTTGGCTTTGTCCACAGTTATTGAAGAAACAAAATAAGAAATATGGGAGTGCCTTTCTCCATAGTGTAGGATATGTTTTCCACAGCAATAACATGCTAATGTTGAAATGTTGTGCTGCAGCAAAACATCACGACTACCAACTAAAATTATTTCTCCTATGCATTCTCATCGTCTCAAAATCTTCTGACAATATTGATGTTAATATCAGCCATTTTATAAATGCACGTTGTTTAGAATAGCACATTGGGAACACCCCAAATGTATAGTTTCCTAAAGTGCCCTCTAAGTAAAATTGCAGTATTTGCTCCTTCACACGGCACAGTGATTTGATCTTGAAGGAACAGTATTATGGCTAGAGTGTTGTCAGATGACAATTCACTCTAGCGCAAATCCTCTGCTGAACGCCTGTGGCCGGGACTGATGAATGGGACTGGCTCTCCTTGCTGTCAGCCCCAAACAAATTAGGTGTCCGTGAGACATGGCTTGCAGCACAAACTAAAGGCTCAGATAGTGGTGGTGGTGGGGCTGCTTGGGGTCCGTCCGTTTGTCTCCGGCTCCTGGCTAGACTCAGACACACAGGCGCTGGGGTCAAAACCCAGAGACCCCTCGGCCTTCCTCCTTGGCTCTTACTGAAGAAGACACGGGGGAGGAAGGAGACGAATGGAAAGCATACATCAGACTTGGGAAGCTGGACGAGACAGCCGGTACTGGACAGCAGTCAGGCTGATTAAAGTGTCGCAGTCCCGCCCCCCAACAATGCACTTTACATCTGTCAAACAATAATCTGTCATTTATAACTGTACTTACTGCTCTAATTTTATGACAAGAAGAGCTAAGGACGCATGTGGGTGTGGGGTGTGGGATCTGCGCTTTCAGCGTTGAGCGCCTCGGAGCCGCAGGAGTCCTTGTGAGATATATTGCATGCTTTTTTAATTATTATTGCATTTTAATTGAAATAAAGATCATAGCACGAGTAGTACAGAACTTGAATGGTGTAGGTCGCAGGTGCATGTCTCCCCTCAAACCTGAAAACAATGCAAAGCAATCAGGAACAGCACGCACGGAATTGGAGAAACTTTTTTTTACTGATATGATATTAGTCCTTTAGAAAGTCCATATTTTAAAAAGCACACGTTCATACCTCTCAACCTCTTAGCATAAGAAATCTGGACAACGCCTGACAAAATGGGGGGACAAAGGCCCCAAAATAGGGACCCATTTTAAATACTGTTGTTACAAACTGAGAAAGTTGATAGAATAACAGGATTTTTGTTAACATACATTTTCTGAAGGATATGAAGTCTGAAACTCCTCAAATGTCTGTCATCATTTACATAGCCGGCCTTAGGCACAGGCCAACTAGGCGGCCGCCTAGGGCGCTGCTCTAGCAGGGGTGCTTTTCCAATATTTATTTGGTGTAGGTAGACCAGGATAGGGGCACCAAGCGGTGTGGTGGGGGCGCTGTGGAGCCCTTTTGCCTAGGGCACTAGTTGACCTAAGGCTGCTCCTGATCATTTATATACTATAATCTTTAAATCATCTGAGTGATTTGTCAAAAAAAAAAAAAACACTTTTTTGAGGAACAGACCAAAAATATGAGGCAAAAAAGCTGGGTATTCTGCGAAAATCTGTACAGTTGAGAGGTGTGCACATGTTAATTTTAACCAGAAAAAGAAGTCTTTTACTACGATATGCGGTATAAGGTTTATCATCTGCACCAGTCTGTCCACATACCAACAAACTTAGAGGACAGGCACACCCAGGAGCGGCCTTAGGTCAGCTGGTGCCCTAGGCAAAAGGGCTCCACAGCACTCCCCACCACATCACCTGGTGCCCCCATCCTGGTCTACCTACACCAAAAGGCAAGTTGGCCTATGCCTAAGGTCGGCCATGGGCACACCAAGACATATTGGGGACAGATGACAAATATACCACATGTAAAGCTCTTTAATTTATTCTGAACAAGATGGTTAAGGAGGAAGCTGTTTTTAAGGTCGCTGGGCCATTGTTTACTTATGTGTACATGCATTGTTCTCAACCTATCTCTAAAATGAGGAAAGTACAGTTATGTAAAATTTTACCATAACAGTTGATGTCCTTGCCTTCACCACTGCAGTATTCCTTACAAATGGGGTTCCCTGCCATGAAGCCCACTGTCTGTCCAGTTTACCAAAGTCCACCAATGCTTTAAGGTATGCTGAACGTCACCTGCACACTCCTTGCATGGGGTAGGGCATAAAGGTGATGTTCAGGCATACCATCCTCAGAACTGATTGCCCCAGTAAGAACAGCAGTCCAAGGAAAACCAAGGAGAAACTGCACATCCAGGAAGGAAAAAAGACCAGGGGGATGGAGGGAGGGAGTGAATACTGCAAGGACATCTACCATTATGGTAAGATTTTACACAACTGTACTATGTCCCTACATTCACCGCTGCAGTACTCCTTACTAATGGGAGAGTGACAAAGCTCAAGAAGAAACTTGGAAGAGGAAAAGGCAGAGCCTCCATGAAGCCATGAAGAATGGCAGCAGCAAAACCAGCTCTAGCGATACCATCCAACTGGTAATGTCAGGTAAAGGTGTGCACAAACGTCCAGGTAGCAGATTCAAGAATACAATTAGTGTCTAAGGCTTTAAAAAAGCACCAGAACAAGCCACAGCTCTAGCAGAATCAGCCTTTACAGAAGAAGGAAGATACTCTCCATGAAAAGTGTAACAAAAGGAAATAGCATTTGAAATCCAAGTGGAAATAGTTTGCTTGGAAACAACCAAACCTAAAGACCTCGGATGAAAGGAAACAAATAACTGGTCTGATTTTCTAATAGCTTTAGTTTTATCCAAATAAAATGTGAGTTGTCTATGCATATCTAAGGCATGCATCACCCTCTCACTGTCAGAGTGAGGAGAGGGGAAAAATAGGCCAATTAATAGACTGATTAAGTGACAACTCATTAACTACATTGGGCATGAAAGAAGGATTAGTACACAAGAAAACCCTGTCCTCATGAAATATCAAAAAAGGTGGACAAGCCATAAGAGCTTGCAACTCAGACTTCCATCTGGAAGAAGTAAGAGCTAACAAAAGAACTGTCTTCCAAGAACAATGTTGCAAGGAAGCTAAAACAGCAGGCTCAAAAGGAGTCTGATTCAATTTTTCCAGAATGAAATTAAGATCAAAGGGAAGAGAAACAGGCTTCCTGGGAGGACTAATATTAAGGACACCTTTAAGAAATTGCTTAGCCTCAAATCTAGAAGCTGACAGGGGAGTTAAAGCAGACAAGCAGAAACAGCTGATAAGTGGGCCTTTATAGATGAATAGGCCAAACCTGCATTGAGTAACTCACACAAATAAGAGAAAACCAAAGGAACATCCACAGAAAGTGGGTCCAGGTCACAGGAAAGACACCAAATAGAAAACCTCTTTCATTTACATAAGTAGTACTTCCTAGTAGTAGGTTTCCTGGCCTCCTGCAGGACCTGCAACATGTCTTCAGAAAAAAGGTGTTTATGAGGAATGAAAACCCTATCACCCACAGTGTCAGTTTGAAGCATGGACAGGTGGGGATGGATGAGAGATCCCTTGTCTTGTGTGAGGAGATCCACCAGGTGGGGTAAGTTGTGATGATTGCCCCTGGCTAGATGCAGAAGTAAAGGGAACCAGTGCTGTTGTGATCAAAAGGGAGTCACCAACAAGATTTTGGGAGCATCCTGTTGAATCTTGAGCAGGACTCTCAGAATGAGAGAAAGGGGAGAGAATGCATAAAGAAACATCCCCTTTCAAGAAATGGGGAGGGCACCACCTTCCATACTAGAGGACCTGGGACTCTGGCACAAAACAGAGAAAGTTGTCTGTTCAGAGGGGAGGCAAAGAAATGTACTTGAGGAGTACCCCACTGGTGAACAATGGAAACACATCCCTGTGAAGCATCCATTTGTGTGATTGAGTAAAGGACCTGCTTAGATTGTCTGCTACAATTTTATGATCTGAAGGAATGTAAACTGCTTGAAGAGTCATCCGATATTGCATAGCCAGATCCCATACCAGAAGTGCCAGTTGGCAAAAACAGTAAGATCTCATTCCCCCCATGTTTGTTGATATACCACATGACTGTGGTATTGTCTGTGAATACCTTGAGAGGCCCAGGAGAGAAGAGAAGATGAAAGGTCTGAAGAGCCAGTAGAAGAGCCCTCATCTCTTTGATGATGATGTGCTCCTTCTGCTGATAAGGTGACAACACCCCCCCGAACCGTTAGGGAGCCAAATGTTGCTCCCCATTCCACATCTGAAGCATTTGTGATCAGATCCTGAGAGGGAAGAGGAGGCTGAAAAAAGAACCCTGGATTCAGAGACAACTGCTGAATCCACCACAGAAGTTCTTTCTTGAGACATGGGAGAAGAGGAAAAGGAAAGTCTAGAGGATGCGCATGCTGAAGCCACATTGACTTCAGAAACCACTGGAACTTCCTCATGTAGAGCTTGGCCAGAGGGAGCATCAGAAAAGTGGAAGCCATGAACCCCAGAGCTCTCAGAAACTCCTGGCTGTAATGGAGGCCAGGGGAAGAAGAGTTTGAAAGAAAGAAATGAGAGTTAATGCCTTTGGAGGAGGCAGGGATGCCAGCATTGGCACAGTTTGAAACCTGCAACCCAGAATGACATGATCCCGAGAAGGAGTCAGGGAAGACTTTTTGAAGTTTATTGTGAACCCCAGGCTCTGAAGAAGCAAAATGGTAAAATGAAGATTTTGCAAAAGGACTTTTGGACAAGATGCTTAAATCAGCAGGTTGTCTAAATAAGGAAACATTTGCATCCCTTGAAGCCTGTGAAGGCAATCACAGGAGTGAGGCATTTGTTGAACACCCTTGGGGCAGTAGAAAGGCCAAAGGGCAAAGCACAGAACTGATAATGCCAGGAAGCAACAGAGAAATGCAAAAATCTCCTGAAAAGAGGATGGATCGGAATATGGAGATAAGCATCCTTGAGGTCCAGAGACACTAGAAAGGCCTGAGGGAGCAAGAGAGGAAAAAGGGACTGAAGGGACAACATCCAAAAGGAAGGCACCTTCAAATGGGTGCTCAGATGGGAGAGGTCTAGAATAGGTCTCCAAGTACCGTCTTATCTGGGCACTAGAAACATTCTGGAATAAAACCCTTTCCCCCTTTGAGGCACAGGCACCTCTTGAATACTACCTCGAGACAAGAGGTCTCAAAGAACCTCTGGGAAAAAAAGGAAGTTGCACCTGAGGAGGCTGAGGAATGCCCATAAAAGGAGGGTGGGAAATCCAGACCATGAAGTACTCTTGCTGAATGATTGACAGAACCCAAGAATCCTGGGTGATTCGGAGCCAAACAGGAAGAGAAAGAGAAAGGTGAAGAGAAGGAGGAATGTGGCTGGGAACAGGTGGAGAGTCAGACAGCACCTGGTTTGTCAGGAAAGGAAGGCTTAAGAATCCATGCAGTCTGAGTGACCTTAGCAGGAGGAGTCTGTTTACTACCCTTTTAACCTTTGGAAGGAGGTGGAGACTGCCTGTGAAGAAAGGCTGACTTAGAAGGGTAGTTTCACTGAAATTTAGGCACAAGAGAAACAAAGACATGCTTAAGCTCCTGTAAAGCCTTCCCTTTGTCCTGAAGAGACTTAAATAAACCAGCAGCTACTTCACCAAACAAAAGAGCATTATCCAGAGGGGCATCCATCAACTTAGTCTTAACATCATCAGGCAAAGGTTGAAGCCGAAGCCATGAATATCTCCTCAGAACCAAACCCAAGCAGCAGCCCTTGAAAAGGCATCTGCTGCATCATAACTGCATTTGAAAGAATGATGAACTACCTGAGAGGAAGTCCCAAGCAAGGAAAGAGCAGAAGATTTACCCTCAGAGTCTGAAAGATCAGAAGGAATCTGACCAGCCTGAGAAAGATGGGCCACGACATACCTAGAGATATGGGTTTGATAATTAATAGCCATAAAAGCTAGTGTAGCTGAAGTCTAAAGCTTCTTACCCAGCCTAGCCATGGTTCTGCTGTCCTTTTCAGAAGGCAGTAACTTGGACAAAGGAAGCAATTGAGATGGCTTATCAGAGGCTAAAGACACCACAGAGGGGTCAGCAGCAGGACACAAACAAAAAGGAACAATCCTCAGGCACCCTATAAAACCTATCAGACATCCTGGGAGCAGGGGGGCAGAAAATCCAGCGCTTTAGAGGCAATGGAAAAAACATCCAGTAATCAGACAAGACAGAAGGAATGGCTGCAGGTTTAGGAGATTCCAGCTGCAGTAACTTATAGTACCTCTTATGGATATCCAAAACCTGGGCACAATCCCACTTAAAAAATTCCATCATCCTAGAGATCGTGTCCCCAAAGGAAATTTTCTCAGAAGGATTATCTAGAGTATGAGAATCCCCCTCTTCAGACCTGTAGTCTAAAGGAGAAGGAATCTGGGTAGAATAAGCAAGGGAGTCATCATCAGAATCCACCTCAGAAAATGCAATCCTATGGGCCTTTTAGAAGAAGAGGAGGACCAAGGAGGAGCAGGAACTGAAACCCCTTGAGGAGGCCGCAATGACAGTAAAGGATTAAATAACCCCTGAGTAAAGGCCTGCCACTAAATTTGTGGATCTCAGGAGTGGAAGAAACATGATTAGTGTTTTTTTTTTTTTAATGGGAGATCCATCCTAGAAAACTGAGAAGGCCCAGACTCAGGATGGCATTCCACAACCGCAGTAGGAACCTCTTCCCTAAAGAGAAACTGCGGAACCCCTCTAGACCCCTCAGAAAGTCAACTGTGATTCCCCTCTGAATGCCCAAAATGGATGCCTGCAAAGCCTCATCAGACGTGCTGCCCACCAGATTTTCACTGCTACCAAACCAGATGCGGTAGAAGAATCTGACAAAACAACTGGGTGAGCCTCCAGGTGCATAATAACCTCAGGAGAAACTCCCGGCAGAGGCTGTACAGTGGAAGATTCTGGTCTTACCTTATGCATCTTCTTCTTCCCTGACAGCTGACCCTCTGGGCAGGAAGTTCCATCCATAGTATCTGCAGCAAGAAGCTTAAGATGCTGGTGCTCAAGGTACAAGGAAAGAGAAGAAAGCCTACTATGAAGAGTTTTAGGGACAAATACCTGACAAACAGAACAAGACGTATGGTCGTGAGCAGCATCTAGGTAAAAAAGACACTTATTGTGCTGGTCTTTATGGGGAATCAGTCTCCCACATTAGCATTTACCCTTGCTAGATGACATTAACCCCAAACAGCAGAAAATAAACAGGAAAAAGTAACCAAAAACCCCAGCAAACAAGAGTAAGCACAGGAAAGCCAACAAACAGAAACATGGGAAATAAATGGATGGAGGTAACAGATCGTCAGTTAAAACAGCATTTAGACTGGCGGCAAAAAAGTTCTGAGGGTAGTACGCCTGAATATCACCTTTATGCCTTACCCCACACAAGGTATGTGCAGGTGAAGTTTAGCATTTCTTAAAGCAACGGTAGACTTTGGTAAACTGGCCAGATGGTGGGCTTCACGGCAGGGAATCCCATTTGTAAGGAACACTGCAGTGGTGAATGTAAGGACATCACTGCTTCTGACAATGTGGAGCAAATGGGAAAATTGTGGAACACCTCCTAACAGCATACTAAAAACTTCAACTAGGCAGGTCACAGGATGGTTAGAATGTGCTACTTTGTACTTATAACAAGTTCTTGTAATGAATTAATACAATTCAGTACTTTTAACCTTGGATATCAGTTAAAAAATTCCTAACATTGAATGCATGACAGACTCCTTCAATAAGGAACTTTGAGGAACGTGGAATTTTTAAAACGAGAAATGAAGAACATTCCCGGTTATGAAGTACACTTGATAGGTGTGTGTGTGTGTGTGTGTGTGTGTGTGTGTGTGTGTGTGTGTGTGTGTGTGTGTGTGTGTGTGTGAGCACACACCTACCCCCTCCAAACACACACAGATTGACCGCAAGGTCCTTTTTAGCCATGACCTGGGTTCACTACTGACTTAGACAAGAAATACACATGGAATGAAAATAAACTAAATATTACACAGGATAAAATAATGTGATGGTATTGAGTGTGTACATTACACATGCAGACAGTATAATGAGTAATTTTCATATTTGAACAGATATTCGCAATAAGTGCAACATTATTCCTAAATAAAGAACTAAAAATATTTGTCGGGTATCTCATGACTAATTAAAAAAAAGCTTTGGAGATCTTAGTGAATGACCCAATATCTCTAAAACAACTGCATTTATTCTCTAATCAATATTTAATCACAGTTCTAACCCTTTCTTTCAGCAAGATGTGTGGCAAGAAATGTGAATAAAACATGTGACTGCTGATCAGACTTGAAACTGTAAGCACAAAATGCAGTGTAGTTAAAAGCAGCAGTAGGCTGCCTGTGCATTACAGCCCATAATAATACTTGTACACTTACACCTTAGCAACCACTCTTTCCTCTCCCTGTAGTACAAATGAATTCTTTACAGCAAACATATACTACCTACCTCAGAATTACAGCAGCTGAGACAGGCGCACACACACATACATACACATACACACACACACACACACACACACACACACACACACACACACACACACACACACACACACACACAAACACACACACACGAGGGCGCGCACACACACAAGCACACACATGCGCACATACACACACGCACACACACACACACACACACACACACACACACACACACACACGCACACGCACACACACGCGCACGCGCACACACACACGCACACACACACACAAACACACACACGCACACACACACACACACACACACACACACACACACACACACACATTAATATTAATTTGTTAGTTCAAATCTTAAATAGACAGCTGTTACAGGATATCCAAGATGTTGCCAGACATGAACCCAGCATGCAGTACTTGACAAGCCTTTTTGCAGGGACAGAATCTGTTCAGTGATAAATCCAGCATGTGTCATTGTACTTATGATAAAGTATACTTTTTATTGTGCTGCTTTAGTACATTTCTGCAATATATTACAAGTCAGCACATTCAGATGATATACACAGCTCAGAGTAAAACACAATATTTTTTGAACAGACTTCAGTTTAGGTTTGCATTGAACATATTTTACATGGGAGCATAGAATTTGACTGAGTTACATTTGACTAAAACTCAGATGATCCAAATTATGTATATGTATCTTTTTTTGTTGCACATTCTGGGTATACTTACTCCAAGGTCATAGAACTATGGCATTAAAGGGGGCTTCCTTTGCCCTACCAAGGCTGAAAGACATTTGAGTTAGTATATGCAGAGGGCTGGCGGTGTAGGTCAGGACCAGTCTTAGCAACTGTGGGCCCAATTTGAAACATTTTGGTGGGGCCCCTCATTTGGTCTCCCATCTACCCTCCATCTCTTCCTCTACTTGTTGGTTTCCTGAACTGAAAACGGTTTCTGATTAGGTATCAGGAATGTATATTACTACTGTGTATTAAAATAAAACAATATTTTTATTTGCTAGTTTATATTTTTGTTATAAGACATGTTAAAATACATGTAAACTACTGGATTCCTGGATTACCCCCCAGTCTAACATCTTCTGTAGTTCTCCTCTCTCATGGTCTGCTTAACTTGCTCAAGCACACTATAAGGAGCCTGTTTGATGGACTACTGAGGTCTTGTGTCAGCATGGTGTTTCAACAGATGTATGCACTCTGACTTACTAGTAAACATGTGCCCAAACTCTGTACTACTACCTGGAACTCCTGAATCAGGGTAGGAGATACATGCACTTTCTAATTACCCCCAACCCTTTCCTGTGTTCCCCTTGTTTGAATCATGTCTTACTTTTCTTCACATCCCATACCCAACAATTTTAAATATTGGATATTGTATATTTTTTTCTCCAGAGAAACAATATACTGTACGATGTTATGACAGTGTATAGGTACTCCTCATGTCTATTCTGCTATTTGTTTTACTGATGACTTCTTGAATCACATCTACTTATGCTTGTATTCATTTGTGCTACAAATTATCCTGACATACTTCTCTGCATGATTGTTCTATTACCATTATTGGTCTGATATTGATTAAAGTTGTTGTTTGTTTTCCACTGTGTTACTGCTTTAACAGTTTCAGCAAAGTGAATAATTTTTCTGTCCACCTCTGCCTCCTATCACTCAGTACATACACCTCATGTTTCACTTTTCTGGGATTATTTTCTATCTGTGAGTGCAAACAAACATTTATCTCCCATACTTCTGAAATGGTAACACAGTGTCACAAATTTTGATGACCGAAAGTTACCTATTATAGCATCTGCATTGTTATGTTTAGCACTGTTTGTTATCATAGCATCTGCATTGTTATGTTTAGCACTGTTTGTTATCATAGCATCTGCATTGTTATGTTTAGCACTGTTTGTTATCATAGCATCTGCATTTTTATGTTTAGCACTGTTTGTTATCATAGTATCTGCATTATGTTTAGCACTGTTTGTTTTCATAGCATCTGCATTGTTATGTTTAGCACTGTTTGTTTTCATAGCATCTGCATTGTTATGTTTAGCACTGTTTGTTTTCATAGCATCTGCATTGTTATGTTTAGCACTGTTTGTTTTCATAGCATCTGCATTGTTATGTTTAGCACTGTTTGTTATCATAGCATCTGCATTGTTATGTTTAGCACTGTTTGTTATCATAGCATCTGCATTGTTATGTTTAGCACTGTTTGTTTTCATAGCATCTGCATTGTTATGTTTAGCACTGTTTGTTATCATAGCATCTGCATTGTTATGTTTAGCACTGTTTGTTTTCATGCTGTCTGAGACTGACCATTCAACAGCTATTTCCTGTAACTTTATTCATTAACAAGTATTCATAAACCCCATATTAGCAAGAGAAGCAAAAGAAAACAATACCTTTCAATCAGTCTTTGAAATAAGCCTGGTCTTATCTTCTGAGACAATAACCGTAGTAGTACACAAAACCAAATGGTCAATTCAACAAGTTTTGGGTTGTAAACTCTATTGAGATCTCAGCAACAACAACTGACTACTATGAGAGTGTGAGCAGTTAACACTGTGAGCTACACAGGAGGCATGAGACTGCAGTTACTAATAATACTGGACTTGTAATACTCTGTGAGTAAGATAACAGTAAGAAAATACCTTGTACTTCTCTGTATTGTCTCAGGCAAATCTTTGGGTCATGTAAGGCATAATGATGCTGTCAAAGCCTAGTGCAGAGTTTCATGAGCGAGCAGGGCCCTATTGGGTCAAAGTGGTCCAACTGGCCAAAGGCCAGCTTTGGAATATGTATTAAATGGCCACATGGGATGGTAGAGGGCTTACTCCTTTTGCAAATACATTTTCCTTGTATGTTGTTTTGAAATGTCAACATTTTGGAACTGATGTGCTGCATTATGTTTCAGGAGTTGATCAGCTAATCTGAACCAGATTTACATGCAACTTTCATAAAGTGTACATGGTTTTAGGGCTTCTTCAACTAGCTGCAGTGGCATTATATTAAGGAGTTGACAGTAATTGCATTCTGTACTGTGCAAGGGTTAATATTAGCTCTGAATCCTTAGAACGTTCTTCTAAGGTATACATAACTACAGTATCTGCATGTAAGGTACTTAATTTTGTAAAAGTAAAATTGGGGGTGGGATTCCAAGACAGAGTGGTGTAGAGGAGGTCTATACTATTTTACACTGCTAGCCCATACTCAGGTCCATCTCCATCACCATATGACATCATAGAGTGGGGTGAAGTACTCCCTACGGTGCCTGAAACTACAGCAGTGCTGTAGCTGTGCATTATCCCTACTTTGTCAGAAGAGCAAGAGTCACTAACATTCTATGTTAATGAGCCTTGCAATCGGGCAAGTGTTAAGCCTGACAAATTAGGAGTTAGTCTTTACGGCAGTGATTGCTTTCTTTGAGGAGATTTCTCTGTTCTTATTGTTTGTGCTGCTTTGGAGTTGGGCTACATAAGTTTGAATGCATGGGGGACTTGACTCTCACAAAGGAGATGCTGAGGTGCTTACCCCCAGCAAATAGCTTTTTTTGTTGTTTTTTTGAGAGGATGAGATTATGGTCAGTTATATTCCTCCAGCTGTAAACTTGTCCAGATGTAACAGTGACTGTCTGGTGAACCAAGTGCCACACAGAAGTAACGTTTTCTCCCTATTCTTCACTGCTCTACTGATTTCAACAGGCTTTGTACTTAAGAGTTTTTACATTGGCATTCAGAGAGGTTGTAAAAATTGTAAATGTTGTGGAGCAGTGAACCTGGTTTCCATTACAAAATGACATCTGTAGTTATACAAGTCCACATAAGCAACTGCATCTTCAGGACTCTCTGAGCAGGTCTTAGAATCAGCCATTTCAGAAACTACATAAATACCTGACATAGCATGCTACCCCCCCACCCCCATAAAAACATGCTTTTAAAATCCACCAGTATGTATACATGTAAAATACTCACTCAGCTAACTGCTTTATTATATTGTTCTATCTGTACTGCTCTGTAATGTTGTCACTCCACTTCTCATGTAATTTTGTGTGAAGCACATTTTTATGTTGTACATTATTCAAATGCTTTTTGTGCCTTTGGCCTGGGTTGTACTTGAAAAGGGTTGGTTGACCAGTTCACTTACCTGTTTATAAAATAATAAACAAATAAATACAAACATGCATCTCTGTTAGCAAATCAGATTACAGAGTTTTCTGAGTTTGTTTTATATATATATACATATATATATATATATATATATATATATATATATATATATATATATATATATATAAGCTATGGAATACCTTGTTGTGTCAAGGTGGGCAGATTACATTATTTCCTGACACTTTACCCAGACAGTTAGGATAATATTATAACAAAACTAGCTGCCACACTTTAAAAAAGCAATAAGGAAGAGGGACCACCACAAAAATCAAACAATAGCCGTACCTAATTTAAGTTAACATTAAAAGAAAAAAATGTTAAATAGACTTTTAATTTCATCCCAGTATGTGTAAAGAAATAAAAAAGCAGAACTGTAAATGTTAATAGAAGCAATTTATGCAACAGAAAATAAATTATGTTTCTTTTTCATTTCTGCCACAGACTAAAACCAGATAAAATGCAATGACTAAAATCCATGTACAAAGAAAAATAACTACTATAATAATTACCAGAAAATTATACTGATGATGTCCTGCAAAACACTGATAGAGACATCCTTACAGGTGCCCTATTTACAGACCTGACAAAGGCATTTGACCTCATTGACTACTATCATCTCAAGACAAACCAGTTGAAATTGGTATCATTCCAGGTAGCATACCCTGGTTTAAAACCTTCCTCACTGACAGGCACTTCAGGGCTAAAACAGGATCCTTACAATCAGAATTTGCACCTCTTACCAAAGGTGAATGGCAAAGATCAGTTCTTGCTCCTCCACTCTTCTTCATGATCATTAACAAACTTCTTTGTGACCTCTCCCATCTCCCACTCATCAGCTATGCCGATGACATGGTCATGTACTGATAAGGTCACTCTCACACTAACATCCAGTGCTAACTTTAGCCACTTACATGAGCTCAATCAATGGCTCATAAACAAGCTACTTCTCAACAGCTCCAATACCAAACTATGCTTTTTTGGAACTCCAGAGAAAATTCAGCAAGCACCTGACTCTTTAACTATCTTTGATTTACTCAACCATTTCATAGAAACAGTCTGTGTCCACCTTCAAATACTCAGAATTATGGCTTGCCTAGTCACTAAACTTCCACTTCCACATGGAAAGAGTGACATCCAAAATAAAATCTCTCCTCTTCTGGGCCAAAAATCTCCCATTTTCTATCCTCAAAAGGCAGAGCAGCCATCAGCAAAGTTCTTCTTTCTTATCTTGAATATGGACTTCTTATTTTCGCTTCTGCCTCCAAGAAAAACACTGCCACATCCCAGAGAATCTCTAAAAACACCTGCTGAGTAATTACAAGCTCACCTGTCTGTGAGCATCACTGTATCACCACAGAAAAAGTAAAACGGCCAGCCATAAAACAAGGATCTATCCTACTGTTAGATCCCAACTCTACAAACTACTCCACCTTCTGAAATTTACCCCTCTTGCAGCTAAACTTCTTGGAAAAAATCTCCTCATATAACCTGAGACACTACTCACAAGCAATCACAACTCGCATTACCCTTAGAACCGAACTCCGTAGCACTGCACATGCATTCTCCCCTCAGGTATCTTTGGCAAGCCCTCCCCATCAACCTAAAAAAATCAACACTTACTCCAAATTCAGAATGCAACTTAAAAAGCACCTCTTCATCCAAGCCAAATGCTTCTGTTTCATCACAGGACATATCAGCTAACACACTCTCCCCATCTACTTTCCAATTCTTTTCTCCTTTCTCAGATTTACTGAAGGTTGACTTACATTAGAAACGAATGTATATATTGTCCATTATACTCTGCTTGTTCATTAGAACGTAGAGATACATTTTTTTTCTAGATAATGAGTCTGAACTACTCTGTTTTTGCTTACATTTCTGTATTTTGTTTGTGAAATGTTTTGTATTTCACTTGGGCTGAGCCTGAAATTAGTCAATATTGATCAGGCACTACTGTAAACAATAATAAACAAACAAACAAACAAAAACATACATAAATAAACTTAACCATAAGTTGTCAAGCCTAATTTCTGAGGTCATAATTATTTGTAAACATCTCTTAAAGCTCCTTGCGCTGTCTTACTTGTGTGCTAACCCCGACCATGACCCAGTCTACCCCTGCCACTAACCCTACACATTACATTACTAAAACTCCTTTCCCTAACAATATCACTAATAAGACGACACTTGATGTCGGTTTTGTAGCTGTACTTTAAAGATACTTTTTTTTTTTTTTTTTTGTGGAAGAGAAGTATTCATTGTTTTGTGATTCAGTCTTATGAGTCTTTCAGTATTTTGTGATTCTTTCTTTTGAGCTGTCACTAAACTTCCATTTCCACATGGACAGATTGAGAGCCAAAACAAACTCCCTCCTCTTCTGGGCCAAAAAGATCTCCCCTTTTCTATTCACAAAAGTAGTGCAGCCATTGGCAAAGGAGTTCTTCTTGCCCAGCTTGAATATGGACTTCTCGTTTTCGCTGTGTGTGTGTGTGTGTGTGTGTGTGTGTGTGTGTGTGTGTGTGTGTGTGTGTTTGTGAAATTATATCATCAAATATCAAATTCTTCAAAGTGCAAATGAAAAAAGAATGCGTTTTAGAATAAATCTAAAGTTATTAAACTGTATAAAAAAAAAGAAAAAAGAAAAAATGAATGAGTAACCTTCAGATCGAGTGACACACTGCTGACAGAGAGGAGCTCTTCAGGCTCACAATGCTGCTATTGTAGTGAGCCTAGCCATCTTCCACATCATCAAGGATGGCTGAACCAGTGTTGGCTGCTCAATGCCATCCTCTTCTGCCTGGTCTCTCCAGCGCCTGTGCAGTTACCTGATCTCACGTCATCTAGGGGTACAGTCAGAAATTTATCCTTCTGCAGCATGGGATCGGGGTGTAAAAACATTTGTTGGTCCATTTACACTTTCTTCAATATATGCACAGTGAAAAGCAAAGGTTTAAGTATCAAAAATGTGTTATTTAAAAATTTCAGATAATCTCTCTTCCACATGCTTGGAAAGCTTTGCTCTGTCATGAGTGACTGAAAGTTGTCAATTTAAACAGCTAGAAGGCAAATGACATTTACCTGTTTTCTTGATACTGTGATTATTTTTTTTAGTTAAATAGATACAGCAGAAATCTATTGGCTAACAATGGGAATATTTATCGTATTATTTAGGTAGATTGCAATATAACTAATTTCTCTTCATTATTTAAAGATTTCTCCAATAACTAATTCTTTGGCAAAACAGTTCAAAAATAGTTTCACTTCAGCTGTTTAAGGAATTCTATAAAAACTGCAGGATCTTTGCTGTCTAGCATTAGTCACACATAGAGAAACAAAATATTTTTTAAAACTGTGATTTGAATAGAAGCCAGTGTTGGGACCTCCATGATCGATGAGAGATAATCAAGTGAAAAAGACAAAAAGAAAGAATACTAAAGGGTTTTTGGTACTAATATCTAATTGATATTATTTGGGAGAAAAATAACTCTCTGATAAGGTTAAAAGCATTGGAGGATTGAGATTTGTTTTCAAAGACTAAAGTAAATGTTATTCTAGGTTTGACCTCTTCGCTACTGGCAATGTGTTAAACAAGTTCCTCATCACAAAGAACATTTCATAAAAGAGACAAACAATAGATGTAAGAAGAGATGGAAATATTCTTGTTTGTCTTGATCCAGTGGTGACTTCAACAATTTGTTTTGCATACTGGGAGTTTTTTTCTGTTCTACCAATACTTCACCCCTAATTTAAATATAAGATAAGCTGAGATGGTTGATCCATTTGACACTGAATATGTTCTAATGGTCTGGAGAAGTGATTTAATGTATTTTAAGCATTGAAATTGCACGGGCAGAAAATACATATTAACACACATTAATAAAGAGCAGGCTACTTAGGTTTTAATAATTATTTTCAAATGCATAAAATAAATAAAAAAATTGTAAAATACAAACTGAAAGCAGCAAAATTACCCTGCACTGTTTTTTAACTTTAAAAGGTTTTGAAATTAAGCTTATCTGCAGAGCAGGCAAATACAATTTTTTGGTTTTAACAATTTGCTCAAGGTGGTGGAACCATATATCTGTTCTATGCAGAGTTTAAGGAATATAAGACATTTCTGTAATATATAATTAATTTATAACACAGTTCCATAATTTAATAGGTAAGATGGCAGCCTAGCATATTGTGTTTAGGAATATTTTTAGTACAGTCAAATATCCTTATAAAATGTTTACATAAAAATTTTTAGTACAGTCAAATATCCTTATAAAATGTTTACATAAAAATAAAGTATAATTTGTAGTATGTAATTAATATAAACACTCAGCATTATTTTTACCAGCAAGACAGCAGTGCAGCATATTATAGTCTGCACTTGCAAAAGAAAAGGAAATGCTCACTCAAGTTAAAAATACTAATTTTTATTACTGTTTTTATGACTGCATCACATGAAAATGTGAACATGGCAAACCACACAAAGGTTGGTGAGCTGTGCATTCAGAATGGTTATATGGTCCATTCCACATGACAACAGACATTAACAACACGGTCTTGTAATTTTCTTGAAGGTTCTTTGCAATTTCATCAGTATTGTTCTGCAGTTTCTGCCTACCCGTGTAATACGATAGGTATATACAATACCCAGCAACAAGCATAACCCCACATTGGTTAAATATGACAATGCTCTGGAATCTATCCATGTGCAAATCACCATAGACAAAGTCCCATACCATATCCTAGCAAGCTGTAGCTCACATTCTATATCCCTAGAATCCCATAGCTCATACCTAGACCTACTGGAGATACTCACCATTAAACCAAATACCTTGTTCATGGGAGACGTTAACTACCCCTCTATAGACTTGGAAACATAGACTGCCTCAAACCTGGAGGCACAATGATTCCTAGACTTTATTAACACAAATACCCTTGACCAGATAGTGCATACACCCACTAACGGTTCAAACATACTCAACCTGGTACTCACCAATATGAGTGAGTGTTGCACCCCCCCCGTGTCACGTCCTCACTGGTGAGGTTGAACAGCCCATTGTCTCCTTTGAAATAAAAAATTAACTCAGTCACCCCAGCAAACTCTGCAACAGTTAGGAAATATTCCAAAGCAAGCTACATCCTGTTAAGCAATAGTTTATCAAAATTCAGTGCCCATCCCAACCCAAATTCAAAGCAACCTATGCAGAATTGTTCATAGAGACCCTGTACAGCCATGTAAATGGCTGTATAGGGGCTGCTGTACCTACTAGAAGTAAGCCTAAAATAAACTCTAAAACAACCCCCACTAGTGGAATCTTAGCCTTAATATGGTAAATAAAAAAAGGAAAAAAGTAGTGGCTAATATCAGGAAGAACAGCTCCCATATTGATAGAAACTGTCTAATGAAACTAAACAGGAATCAAGGATGACTAATTAAGTCCAACAAGGCCAATTATGAGGTCAAGGTAGCCTCACAGGCTAAAGATAACTACAAGACTTGGTATACGTCTGAAACATCAAAGGCAGCACACATCAGTGTGCCAAACTGCTGGTCAGTGATGGCACCTTCACTGAGCAGTGTCATAACGAATTTGCTGCTGAAAAATTCTGCTCAACTTCACCCCTCACTCCCCCGGGCTCCCCCCATGAAATACCTACTAGCATAACCCCACCAATTATTAACAGGGAGCAAATCCTGGTGACACTTGCTAAGGCCAAAAACACAACTTCAGTGGGCCCTGACAGTATCCTTGGATGCCTCCTAAATAGCTTGAGACATGACCTATTGGGACCACTTGAGTCACCATTCAACTATAGTCTCAAACAGGCTTTGAACCATGAGAATGGAGGACTGTAACAATTATCCTACTTTACAAGGGTGGACCATCAACCAACCCTAGAAACTACAGACGTATTAGTCTGACTATTCAAATGTGCAAAGTCTAGGAAAACATTATTATGGAAATCATCAGCAAAGACACAGGCAAACTTCAGACACTGGATCCAAACCAGTTTGTCTTTGTGAAGGGAAGGTCATGCCTACTAAATCTGGTGGACTTCTTTGAGAAGGTCACCAAGGCAATGGATGAGGGGAAAAGATGCATACCGCTTACCTGGACCTGGCTAAGGTGTTCAGTACAATACCCCACTCAGGTATAGTTGACAACCCCCTCCATAACTCAATGGACTGCCATCTGGCTCACAGACAGGAGCCAAGAATTCAGGATTGGTGATACCACCTCCACTAAGAGACCAGTCATCAGCGGGGTACCTCAGTGCTCTGTGCTGGGACTGGTCCTATTTGTCATCTACTTTTTGGATGTAAAGGTTAATGTCAAGGCCCTTTGGCTGACCAAGTTCACAGATGACTATAAATTGGGAGCTATAAAAGACCATTCCATGTCACAAACATCTTACATGAGGGTCTAATACAGACAAATGACTGGTGCCAAAATCACAGACTAAAACTCAATGCCAGAAAATGCATTTTTTGTGCCTTTTGGGACAACTGCCACCCAGGCTAATTATTCCATCGATAAGATGCCTCTAACAGTTGACCTGGTAGTCAGAGATCTGGGAACATATGTAGATAGTAATCCGACCTTTGACCAACATGTAGCCAAGATAGTAAGAAAATCATTCTGCATCACCCAACTTATAAGTAAGGGCATGGCATCCAGGTCCAAGGAAGACATAGTGGCACTTCATTTGGTTCTTATCAGACCTATCATTGAGAATAATGCCCCCTTTGACATGTACCTGACCAGACATATGTAACAGTTGGAACACCCACAAAGGTTTCTTACCAGAAGAATCCAAGGTATAAACACATTGTCCTATATTGATCACCTTAAAGTCCTATCACTATACTCTGTCTCCAACAGGTTACTAGGATGCAATCTATGCCTGGCATATAAGGCAAAGGCATCCTCATATCCAGCTCTAATGGACCTTTTGCACATCTGCAAAATGAACAACATCAGAACCACTAGATCCAAAGATTTAAATTGTTCTTGTGACATAAATATGACATGTTCACGAGACAGATATGTGTCTCAGGGGAACCCTTTGCCCTGGAACAGGCTCCTCATTCATGTGAGGCAGAGTCCATCCCTAATAGGATTTAAGCATAACCTTGACTACTGGATGGGAAATCAGAAATTCACTCCAGGTCTGGCTCACATGTCTCTGATTGGCAGTGGAGTTTTACGGTGTCGAGTTACCATCCCGGCGCCCAACCTTCCACAGAAGGCGCACACATGCACATACTCACACCTAGGGCCAATTTAGAGTGCCCAATCCACCTACAGCATGTCTTTGGGATGTTGGAGGAAACCCGAGCACACGGAGGAAACCCACATGAATGCAGGGAGGACATGCAGAGTCTGCACAGAAGACACCCTAACCAAGAATCGAACTGGAGAAGCAATGTACAAGGTAATAATGACACATAATTAAAGCAAGATGAAGATACATAATACCAATAAGGTACACAGAATGATATCTGAGTAATAATAATAAGAAAATGCAGTGTAGAGGTCATGCTAATGGCAGCATATTCAGCATTACTATACAAGGCTACAGTCACAATAACAAATGTAACACAATACATAAAATGGGTGGAAAGGAGGGTAGAGTAGTAAAAAGGGCAAACAGTATTCTGTGTGGCAAAATGAGATGCAGGTTATTTGTATACACAGTGACTAGTAGTTTAAAGCCAATGCAATGCAACATATTAATTTTTAGATATAGAAAAGGATAATATAAAATCAGAAAATTCCTTTTGGAGGAAAATTAGTACTGATAATTATTCTAAATGCCTGCAAATAAGTCTGTGGCTGTAAACAAATGCATTATAATAGGAGGATAAGTGCAAAGAGTATGCTGATGCAAAGCAGTGCCTGAAATATAAGTGGAACTGAAAGATAAAAGTAAAGGAAGAGCAAGAAGACAGGGAGAAAAGAAGAAAGATAAAGTGGTAAATAGAGACCGTGAAGAGTAAAGGCAAATGGTAGCATGTTAAGTGAACATGAGAATGAATGAGAAGCAGGAAGCATAATGTGAAAATAAATAGTGGTGTAGAAAAATGCTACAGGTTATGAAAACACAAGAAACATCATATTAGGAAAGTTGTTGCCATATATAGCTTGACTAATATGGAGTATACATGTTTATTGTTCTGCCAAACCAAACATTTTAACAAAGGAATGGGGGGTTTCTGGACATGCTGATGCAGTGCAGAAAAATGAATCACTACTACTCCTGGATTTATCACAAGGGGCACATCTGGTCTAGGGGAGTGGCTTTAAGTCACCAGATATAGGGCAGGCTGGAATGGAAAGTTACGAAGCGCACTGCTGTCTAAACCATCAAGCGGAGATGATGCTTAGGTTAGGGAAGAACGTTAAAGGCTATAAACAATTGCTAGCCTAGGACAAGAGAGAACCTTGTGGACTTGAAATTCATTTCCAGTTTAATGTAGGAGACTTGTCAGAACTCCTAAATAAACTTGGTGCCAATGAACAGAGTGAGAGAGAGAGAGAGAGAGAGAGAGAGAGAGAGAGAGCTAGAGCAAGACAGAGAGAGAGATCCAAGGTAGCAAATGGACAGTTAAGGTAGGAGACAGTCAGTATACCTAATTCCTGAGCCATTTAATAAAGTAAGAACAAGGCAGCTGAGATACAGTTGATGTTCAGAGTCAAAAAGCATGGTTTGTTTTGAGCACTGTGAGCTAAAAATCTGGCATTGCTAATAGCTGAATGATGGTAGATGGAAGGACATTATCAAATGTGTTTGTATAGTGAGAGTGTAGGATGGATTGACTGCTATATCTTTGATATACTATAATGAAAGCATCATTACTGTGGTCAGCAAAGAACAGATATCCAACTGCTAGTGCTGTACAAAACAAAGTCAGCTGCCAGCTTACGATAGCAAAGTGACATCATGGGTACAATATTTGTTTAGCACTGTTCAAGGCAGCCAAGCAGATTACTTAGTGCCATATTGTAATGGCTTTATGGACATCTGAATCAAAACCCAAGCAAACTTCAAGATGGGTGCAGACTTTACAGGTACAGGAGGGGAAAAATGAAGATCACCAGCTGTAACCATAGAATGCAGAGGCACTGTGATGCTCGAAGAGTGTGGAGTTTGTAAGTTATATCATCTAAAGTCACACACTATAAACAAAACTTTTAACATAATAAAAGTATGTTAAAAATTCATAAAAAGTTGTATACAAGCTTTTTAATTAACAATTAACATTTCAGCACTTAAGACTCTTACTTTTGTTTATGATCTCCCTACCACTTGTTTCTGCTTTGTTGTCAGTCTCTCCCTACCACTTGCTGATGCTTTGCTGTCAGGCTCTCCCTACCACTTGCTGCTGCTTTGCTGTCAGGCTCTCCCTACCACTTGTTGCTGCTTTGCTGTCAGGCTCTCCCTACCACTTGCTGCTGCTTTGCTGTCAGGCTCTCCCTACCACTTGCTGCTGCTTTGCTGTCAGGCTCTCTCTACCACTTGTTGATGCTTTTCTGTCAGGCTCTCTCTACCACTTGCTGCTGCTTTGCTGTCAGGCTTTTCCTACCACTTGCTGCTGCTTTGCTGTCAGGCTCTCCCTACCACTTGCTGCTGCTTTGCTGTCAGGCTCTCCCTACCACTTGCTGCTGCTTTGCTGTCAGGCTCTCTCTACCACTTGTTGATGCTTTTCTGTCAGGCTCTCTCTACCACTTGCTGCAGCTTTGCTGTCAGGCTCTCCCTACCACTTGCACCTGCTTTGCTGTCAGACTCTCCCTACCACTTGCTGCTGCTTTGCTGTCAGGCTCTCCCTACCACTTGCTGATGCTTTGCGGTCAGGCTGGTTAAGATTGTATTACTCTTACATCCTCTTAGAATATAGACTTTACCTCTTTCCTAGTACTGCGTTGACCTTGGTAAACTGAGACTTACCACCCTTGTGTGGGCCCTTATTCTGAGCCTCAGGTTATCCTTCAGGACCTCACAAACTGTATTAGGCAGCTCAGTCCTGTACTGGACATTTCATCTTGCATTTGTGGTAACCAGCGGTGGGGATTTAGTGACTCGCACTTTACCACTCTTGATTATGAAGTAGAGATGAGGATTGGATGGCTATCATTTTATCATACCTTAAGTTGGAGTAGTAGTGGGGGATGGTTTATTATTTTACCAGACCCAATGTTAAAGAAGGGAAGCACAGCGATGACATGCTATTAAACATGAAATGCATGCTTCCTTGTCCTGAAGTGTTACATTTGTCTTTGTCTATCCAATGCTGTTAGCTAGCTTTGTTATTGTATGTCTGGTCTCCATCAGAGGGAAAACAGAGTTGGATTATGCTTCATGCCTAGTTGCAGGAGAAGAAATGAATGATGGTTTCTTAGCATTAAGTCCTCTCCTATACCAATAATAATTATGACATTTTGATCCACTCCTGACTCAGAAGAGCCATATTTCTACACCCAGATAAGCCCACGTGTGGCCACATCTAACAGTAGCCATGAAGAAGTAGTGCTATCATTTGCTTTCTGGATATAACAGTATTCTAGTTGTAAGGAAAATGGGTATCCCCTGCAGAATGGGTATCCCCTGCAGAATGGGTATCCCCTACAGTCTCCTACAGTTGGTTGTCTTACGTCTGTCTGGTTAGATCATGTCAGGGAAGTAATTTCCCAGCTGCCTTGGAAGGCGTAGCTGATAACTTATAAAGTGCTTATCTGTTCTGCTTGCTAACAATTACAGAGAAATCATTAATAAGACCATAACTTTAGACTTTTTGTACCTTAACTTAAAATTAAAGTTGCTCCTAATGTTTTCTTTTCCCTGCTGCCACCTGCAATAAATATAATAGCTATTAACAAGTATTACATCCTGTGAGGTTAAGTACATGGCTAGCCTTTCAAGTCATTGC
This sequence comes from Protopterus annectens, assembly GCF_019279795.1. Taxonomy (NCBI): domain Eukaryota; kingdom Metazoa; phylum Chordata; order Ceratodontiformes; family Protopteridae; genus Protopterus; species Protopterus annectens. The sequence continues at coordinate 640,365,646 of NC_056729.1, read as the reverse complement.
TGTATAAACATGAGAAGCACAGAAGGACGATCTCAGTAGGTATCCTAAATTACCCGGGGAAGTAAGAATAGTTAATTACAATGCTTATGTCCCTGATTCTCCCCATCCCCAGAAGTTACCACATACTAGTTACTGACTTCAGAATACTAGCAAAGAAAGTTTTTTTAGCGACAGAAGAAAATCTTCATATCTTTGGTTACCTTGTACCTTGAAGGCCTCATTACTTTTTACATGCTCCTTCTCAATACATGAGTATTACCAGTAGCAATATTTACTTGAACAACATGTATATGCAAGAGAAATCAACAACCCTAATGATACAGCAGCTTTAGATTAACCAGGAAATGAAACCGATTTTAGTAAATGTTTTTCACAGTATAGCATGCAGCAAATATTTATCATATTTATGGTATGTAGAGCTGCTTTTCTATATACAGGTGTATGTCAAAATATCCAAGAATCAAAATATTTAAACTCATAATACTGAAAAAATTGAAACCTTTTTATGCAGGGGGATTGTGTCCCCTGCACCTTCCCTGTGGGGGACTGCGACATCCCCCACAACTTATATATACCAACTCCAGCTGTGCAGCAATGAAGAAAGGGCAAATTCCAACATTCTGAGTTTTAGATATTTTGTCGTCAAGTCACACTTTATTTCTAAAAGCAAAGCTTTCGGGTAAACACCCTTTCTCAGTGTTAGCATTGAGAAAGGGTGTTTACCTGAAAGCTTTGCTGTTTAATAATAAAGTGTGACTTGAAGTTGGAATTTTGTTGTTTGTAGTGATATTCCATTGTTGGCATTCCAGTTATTACAGCAGTTACCCTTTACTGATATTTTAGATATTTTTGTACCAGCATGAATGTAACCTATATGTATATGTATATCTGGGTCTACTTCTATTCTTTAAAAACACACTTTTTCGAAGAACAGATAGCCGAGACCCATTTTAACAAAAATGCACTTAACCGAAAGTGCAATTTTGCGTGAATCAGTTAAGCCGAAGCACGGTTCAGTGGTGGTAAGGAAATATATCCTTTTCCCCACTGCAGTGCAGTTTCTGAATTAGTATACGTAAGTAGCAGGGGTGTGTCTGGCAAAGTAAAACACATTTTTTCAGGGAGGCAAGCTCCCCTGCACACCCCACACTCCCACTACTTATATATACTAACTCCGAGATTGCACCACAGTCGAGAAAAGGATATATTCCCTTATCCCACTGTATTGTGCTTCTGTTAATTGATTTATGCAAAAGTGCCCTTTTGGTTAAGTGCACTTTTGTTAAAGTGGGTCTCAGCTATCTGTTCTTCAAAGAAGTGTGTTTTCGAAGAACAGATTTAGACCCGTTTATCTATGTCTTTATATATACCTATATCTATATATCTATATCTATATTTATATCTATATCTATATCTATCCCTGGGATTCAATAAACTCTGTGTAGGCTTCCTGCAAAGCTGACACAGAATTTACATGTTTGCACAGTGAAGAGGGGTGAGCAGCAGATCGCAATGCATATTCATACTGTGCACCACTTCTAAGTGAGGTTTCGTGGCTGGCAACAGTGTTATCGGCCAGGAAACTGTATAACCAAACATTGATAGCACTTCTGTTGAAATCAGAGCATTGATAGTCCGTGGTTTTGTGTGGAATGCCACAACAATCAGCAGGGTTTCAGAGATACAGTAGCTCAATCTCTTAGTGCAAGACATCTGGGCAAAGGTCAACATAATGGGGGACAATGACCCAGAAATAGAGACATATTTGACATTGCTGCCCTATAGAAATGTACTAGAATAACCAGGAGTTTATGTTAAGATACATGTTCTGAAGGATTTGAAGTCTGAAACTCAAATGTATGCAATTACGGAGTCACATCAGTCCTGAGATCATCTCAGTGATATGTCAGAAAGTCACAAATTTGTTTGTTTTGCTTGTCTCCATTCTGCTTTACTTCAAATTGTATAACTTTTCTCTCCATCTGCATTGTGTTATTGTAATCTAGCCCAGTATCCCAAAAAAATGGGTGCTATATCTATCTATCTATCTACATATATATATATATATATATATATATATATATATATATATATATATATATATAAAACCGCGGTGGTGCTGTGGTAGCGTTGTCGCCTCACAGTAAGATGCTGTCCGGTTCTATTCTCAGCTAGAGTGTCTTCTACGTGGAGACATGCATGAATGGGCGTACCTTCGTTGAAGGTTATGCTCCAGGCCTGGCAAGCCGGTACGTAAAAATCAACTGCCAATCATTAGCGGACTGGAGTTCCGCTGTGGGGACCCCTAACCGGGAAAAGCTGAAAGACACACACACACAAATATATATATATATATATATATATATATATATATATATATACACACACACACACACACACACACACACACACACACACACACACACACACACACACACACACATATAGGTCTCACAATAGTCTTCTATCAGGATGGATTAAAATACAGTCTGCACACACAATGCTCCAAAAATGTCATGATCATCCATCTGCCATTCCATAAATGCTTCTGCTTCCAACCAAGATTTCACCAATCTTTCCCATCAAAATTACAAACAGGTTTCACGGCAACGATCACAAACGCTACTTTTTATTTTGACCTGGAAGATCAATAACATCATTTATTGCTTCAGTCTCTAGTCAGTCACCTGTCTCAGTCATGGCTCATGATTCAAATTTAGCACAATTAGCCAAGAAAATTCATTTTTGCAGGCTGGCCCTCATCACACGTCTTGCACTTGTGAAATATTCCCAAAATGTGCTTCATTTTCACAGGGCAATCTAAACCTTCTTAAATAACGTTTTGGATCTAGAGAACTACTTCTATTAGATATCTAGATTCAGCCACCTCCAAAAGTTCAAACCTTCATTCCTCTTCATAAACATGAATAAAAAACATAAGCTATGCCCCCAAATAAATAGTTGCACTAATATTCTCTACTGATCCAATAAGGACATTTAAACCTGTTATAATGTTAAAATGCCCATGTCTTCCCCCAAAGACTATCCATTTGTGATAAGATGTATCCCTCTTTTGTCATATTAATCATATTTAAATATATATTGTACAATAATAGTATGGGATCATAGTATACAATCCACTGTTCAACTTCACTGAGGTCACATGAAGTCATGGCATAGCTTAAATATCTCCCTCTTAAAAGACATATGTCTATATATCAGCAAGAAAACAGCATGCATTTTCTATCTATTCCCTAATTTTTACCAACCATTTATATGACCGATTGCAAGCAACATTTTTGGCATGCAATGATAGGTAAATGAGAGGCAAATTCCTTCTCACTAGCCTTCAGTTTTATTAAACCTTGTTTCAGCTATCTTACCCACTTTTTTTTTTCATCTAAAGTTGCATACAGAGAAATGTAAGCAACCTCTCCAACACAGACAATGAAGACACAGTGATGCATCTGGCCAGAAGTTAGTTACCTTCATGACTCCCCCTCTTAGATGGGCTCAGCTTGTCGTCACCCAGTTGTCAGGACCATGCAGCAATATGACTATGCAAGTCACACAAAAATATTCCCCAAGGTGCCAGTCTGGGTGTCCAGTCACCAGTCCACTACAGCTCTTACAAGTTCTTCCTGCCGGGTGAGCCAGCAGGACTCCACACCTCATGGCACTCCCTGATGAGAAACTGACACACCTTACAGGAAACACAACAGCAGAGGCTACCAGCAAATCCTCCGTGTCATCACCTGCAGGATTACCTTTGTAACCCTGAAGAGATGCTGACTTGGAGAACACTGAGGACCTATCAGCTGATGATAAGGCAGGTGCAGGGCATGGTAACTGCTGCCATACCAGACCCAGCTCCATAGCCAAAACTGCATAAAATAAAAACATAAATGGACAGGAACAAAACAACAAAAGGCAAGTAAAATTAAAAGGTGACAGCAATAAAGAGAAAAGCAAAGGAGAAACAATGATTATTTGGTTGTGCTGAACTGTTTTGCAGTGCAGGCTCTGGAAAGGTTAAAATGCACTCAGTTAAGCAATGGCAACATGATTCAATATACAGGCGTGATAGACCCCAGCACAGACATATGTGGACAACGGGACAGGATATAAAGGGAAGTAACCTATTACCAGTGTGGAAGACAGTGATAAAAAGCATGAGTGACAAGCAGTGGAAGTGCAGTTGGAATCGAAGCCAGGCAGGAACTACTCCACTGAACAAATTATTTGCACAGCCTTGGGGATGGTATTAGCAGGCAGCATACACTGTGCAGCAAATGTTGGGATATGTGTCCCTGGGTGGCAATAGGCCATGTGTAACCCACTTCAGAATACTAACATAAGTATACAAGAAAAATATATCCTGAGGTAGCAGTATACCTTCACATGCATCAGCTCATGTGCATCATTACATGACCGCTATTGCATTAGCACACCCATGGTATGTCAGGTGTAACTGACAGAGTCATGGACAGTGAGAAAGGGAGTCAATCAGTATGTCAAGTAATTCTGACAAGGGCAGCGTGCATTTGCAGCATGGTTTTCAGATAGTTACAAGGAACTGGAAGATGCTACCTGCACATGCACCAAAGCAGAAATCTACCCCCCCCCCCAATTGCAGTGTAACACCCAAGATCAGCTCATTCTGTAACACTCAGTCACTGTCAGGAATATCTGGCTGTAGGAAGAACAGTAGCACAGTTATACTTGCAATCACAAGTCATCTCACATATAAAGCAAATCAGTAAATAATAGTGAGAATCATTAGTACTGCAAATAAGTGCAGCTATACAGGTGAGTCAGAGATACACAGGTAAGGCAACTATCCCATATACATATCCGAATGCCTGGACAGGCATGCCTGCCTCCTCTGGTTGATTAGCTGATTCTCCCATATTTTGTAAGGTTCAGAAAAGCAGAACAAGAAAAAAAAGCACAGCTTGGGCACATGAACATCAGTAACTACATATAGGTATACAATAAGGTCTACTTTTGTAAAAGCTATTGTAAAGTGGTTATATTTACTGTAGCACACACAGGTTTCCTCTCCCTAACATCCTTCCAGTGGTGTAGAAGTTCAGGGTAGTGCCTCACTGTACCATTGTCAGCACTACTCAGCAGAATGAATGATGTCCATTGCACCACAATCCACCCTGTCAATAGAGGCTAGCCATCCACCACATGTGTCCTCCAGCAATCATTCTTGTTGATGTGGTTGCAACATACAGAGAAAGACTTGCATTCCCCTGATGCACCATGTGGGAGCACTTCTCATTTCAGCACTTCCTGAAGCCTTAATCACTTGCCACATTGTCATCAGGAGGAAAATGATAGCAGATTCACATTGACATACAGCATAGAAATTATGTGATGTCAATGATGGGCAACATAGCCATATGATGTAGCCCAGTGCCAGAGCAGATTAACATGACTACAATGGATGTGTGGAAGGGGAACAAAGGAGATGACTATACGGGTCTATATCATATATTCAAAATTCCAAAATACCGAACACCATAAGCTCGAACTTGGAATTTCGAAACATGATAACATCGAACACTCAGAATAGCAAATTATTTTTCCCAGGGAAACAATTTGCTGTTCCGAGAAACATACACACAACACAAGCACACCAAAATAAATAAACCACACACATCCACTTAACCAAACCCTACTTCTAACCCTACACTAAACCGTACATGCATTCCTATCTATCCACTAACCTTAACCCGCACTCTGACCCTAAGGTCCGTAACTATCGCACACTCACCCTACGAAACTATACACAAACAAACTAATTAATACACACACATACAGTTAACAAAACCCAACCCTACACTAAAGCATACATACATTCCTAACTATACACTTACCTTAACCCGTACCCTAACCCTAAGGACCGTAACTATCGCACACATACCCTACAAAACTATACACAAACAAACTAATTAATACACACACATACAGTTAACAAAACCCAACCCTACACTACACCATACATACATTCCTACCTATCCATTTACCTTAACCCGCACCCTAACCCTAAGGTCCGTAACTATCGCACAACAGTGAAGGAAATAGTGAAGCCACGGAACAGTCCACCGAAATCTTGCCCTAGGTAAGAATTCGATGTTCTGGGGCTTCACTATTTTCATCCTTCGATGTAGTGGGTTCGATATTATAAAATTCGAAGTTTTACAACTTCGATGTTATAATATAGACCCGACTATACTGCTTTATGAGTCCTGCTAATTGTTTCTGAATTCCAGTTATGATTTTGTTGTAGCATAACATTCCCCACCTTTGGCTACTCTGCAGTATGTCATATTGTATTATCTGATAATAATATTCATCATAATCATTTATCTTATTGATGACAGTCCTTATGCTGAACAGTTAGATACCTGTGTGCATATGTCTCACTGAACTCAACTGTTCAAAATGCAGTAATGACATAATTAGCTATCTTGATTTTTAACAAATCACTGTTCATTTAACAACAAAAAAAATTACTATTAAGCATAACCTTACTGTGTTGCATTTAACATGTGAAACATATATTATGTAGCAGTGCTTAATGTTAACAATATGGCTGTGCATTTAAGACAAATTCATTTCTTCCTTTCAATTGCAAACAATAAAAAACATGACTAAGTTAGGGCACACCACACTATACGTGTCAATGTCTTGCGTGACTATAACTTGGTAAAATGTCATGACAGCTCTGTCTTGTAACTTTACATCTGAGAAGCTAATAATTATCCATGGTTGTATACCTCATAAATTACAGCTTTTCCTTGATATTCAGAGAATTTCTCTCTGCCTGCACTAACTGCTCAACATGGGTTAGTCAATATAGGTCATTGTTTGTGTTTGTGTCTTTCGGCTTTTCCCGGTTAGGGGTCACCACAGCGGAACTCCGGTCCGCTAATGATTGGCAGTTGATTTTTACGTACTGGCTTGCCAGGCCTGACGCACAACCTTCAACGAAGGTATGCCCATTCACGCATGTCTCCACGCAGAACGCTCTAGCTGAGAATCAAACCGGACAGCGTCTTACTGTGAGACGACAATGCTACCGCAGCACCACCACCACCACAGGTCATTAAATAATAAAAAAATCCCTCCAGCAAAAGCAGTAATTGGCATGACCCCAGGATATTCTTACTTAAAATTCATGCCAATCCCAACCTTAAATTGGAGAAAGTCTAGGGGTGGAAGGAGAAGCTGGTAGACCTGAAGATGAATGGGAGCACTGGTACAGCTAGAAACTTTAAAACAAAAGGGGGAGGGGCACAGCTTGGTCAATTAACATGACAGAGAGAAATTCTGATTCAGAAATTCAGAGACATGGTTCAGCCAATCAGAAAGACCTCAGTACCACACCGTGCACCCCATACATTGCATTAGCAAAGGCACGTCCCTGTAGACACACACACACACACACACACACACACACACACACACACACACACACACACACACACACACATTTACACACACACACACACATTTACACACACACACACACACACACACACACACACACACACACACACACACACACACACACACACACACACTCTGATGCCACCCCCATGGTTTCTTTAGATTTAACTGCACTGCAAGCAATCCCATAGGAGTAAATGAGTTACTGATCTCTTTTAATCCAGTCACCTTTTCCTCCAAGAATAAAATTATCCTTAACTACAAGCAATTCTCTGACTTGGTTGGTCAAATAAATCAAGACATTTATCTCAATTTCTTTATCAAAATAACACTCAAAAGATATGTTTTACAGTTCAAACTAACTATTTCTATAGCACCACAGATTACAGTTACTTATTAGAAAGGCTGCTAATCAAACTAAAACACAGAGAGAGAAAAAAATGTATGGGCATAATTATACTACTATAATCAAATAAAGATCTAGATCCTTCCGAAATTTTTTAGTACTGGTCTAGACAGCAGCCCATATTTCGAACTTAAAAGTATGATGACCCTTAGAACTGAATATAGTTACTATTAAGTAATTTCTGACCCAATATAATTAAATATAGATAGAATTCTACCACTTTAATCAAACAAAACTCAGCATTGCGTATGCCATTAGTCTGAGGCATTCCAGTAATAATTGGTAGATTACTATCTCTTGTGTACTGATTTCTTCTATGAAAAAGACACTATCTGAATAAATGCTATTCTCTTTCATGCTCAAGAAAAAATGTAGTCAAACAGTCCAGTTACATCATTCAAACACCTATATCACCGTATTATTCTAAAGATGCTTACAGCCATAGTACTGTCTTTCGGCTTTTCCTGGTTAGGGGTCGCCACAGCAGAACTCCGGTCTGCTAATGATTGGCAGTGGATTTTATGGTGCCGAGTTGCCAGCCCGATGCCCAACTTTCAAAGAAGGCACACCCATTCATGCACGACGCACCTACCTGCATGTCTTTAAACGTCACTTGACCATGGAGAGGACATGCAGACTCCACACAGAAGGTGCTCCAGCTGAGAATCGAACAGGAGAACCTCTTGCTGTGAGGAGACAACGCTAATCGCTGCACCACCGCGGCCTGCATATACACACACACACACACACACACACACACACACACACACACACACACACACACACACACACACACACACACACACACACAAGGGTCCCCTTCAGTAGATCGAACGTTTGGCCGAGACCATATGTTCAAACTTGTAAAGGTCCAATCTGAATGAATGGAGATCTCCGTACAGAGCGGAAAGGGAAGATTTCCCATTTCTGCAATGTAGTGCGGTCTCGGAGTTGGTATATTTAAGTAAGGGGTGTATGGGGGGTGCAGGGGGGCTATAGATGTTTAGTTTTGTGTTTTTTGGTTTTATGTGGTTTTACGTCAGTGTTCAAACTTTTATGAGTTTGAACATATGGTCTCGGCCATATGTGGTTTGAACTAGTAAAAGTTCAATCTACTGAAGTAGATCACACACACACACACACACACACACACACACACACACACACACACACACACACACACACACACACACACACACATATATGCACACTGATGCCACCCCCATGGTTTCTTTAGATTTAACTGTACTGCAAGCAATTCCATAGGAGTAAATGAGTTACTGATCTCTTTTAATCGCATTCACCTTTTCCTCCATGAATAAAATTATCCTTAACTACAAACAATTCTCTGTATTGGTTGGTCAAATAAATCAAGACATTTATCTCAATTTCTTTATCAAAATAACACTCAAAAGTTATGTTTTACAGTTCAAACTAACTATTTCTACAGCACCACAGATTACGTTTACTTATTAGAAAGGCTGCTAACCAACTAAAACACAGAGAGAAAAAAAGATGTATGAGCATAATTATACCACAATAATCAAATAAAGATCTAAATCCTTCTGATATTTTTTAGTACTGGTCTAGATAGCAGCCCATATTTCAGACTTAAAAGTATGATGACCCTTAGAACTAAATATAGTTACTATTAAGTAATTTCCGACCCAATATAATTAAATATAGATAGAATTAGACCACTTTAATCAAACAAAACTCTGCATTGCTTATGCCATTAGTCTAAGGCATTACTATTTCAGTCAACAACCTATAATTTTGAACCAAAATATGATGACTATTCCAGTAATAATTGGTAGATTACCATCTCTTGTGTACTAATTTCTTCTATGAAAAAGACACCGTCTGAATAAATGCCATTCCCATTCATGCTCAAGAAAAAATGTAGTCAAACAGTCCATTTATATCATTCAAACACCTATATCACTGTATTATTCTAAAGATGTTTGCAGCCATAATTACCATAATAATCTAAAATGTCCTCCCACCATAAACATTTCACTTTAATTGGGTAGAGAGACATTTATTTACCATTATTTATGCTCTGCATATAAAAAGTGCCCTACATCAATTGATTGCAAAAAATTATTTAACCAATCATATTGAGTACAACATCTGTTTAACCAGTCCAATTACATTCAACCTCTTGTCTTCTTACTCCATCTATGTTGCATAAAAACACTCTCTCCTCTCCATTCTAGTTAGGCTGTTGCTCCCATTTATTTTTACCTCCACCAGATTTGCACACTCTCCCTGCCTAGAGGAGCTCATATTGTTCAAATCATCCTTTCATGTATAATCAGTTCTCTTAACCGGGCCTTCATTTGTTCTGTACTAATAAACTCTGATATGATATCTGCCAAAAGGACTTTCTGTACAGCAGGAAAAGTTAATCTCTGAATTTTACCTTTCATATTTTCATGGTCTCTAACTGTGTCAACAAACTGCTGTAATTGTTGTAATGTAACATCTATAAAGTATAATCCACATAAAGGAGTCATTTACCTATATTAAATCACTTTCCTGATTGCACATCTGCCACCAAACGTGTTCCGTTTCATGCCATGATATGAATCAGACTAGGATTAATCTCTGCTTCCCACACTGTCCTTCAGATTGAGTTAGTGGCAAACAACTGCCTTCTTAGCATCCAAAGAATTCATTGTGAAACTGGTCACCTGTGCCATCTTAGTTTTTTTTTCAAAATTTTTTTTATTTTTTGAATACAGTTGAATAAATTCCATAGTATTTGTATATAATATCTTAAATAACTATGTACACTATTTACATCAGCCTGACACTATAACAGAGCTCAATATGTACAATTACTTTATAGGTATAACAATCCAGTTATCAGAGTGTATCTGTCAGTTATTGTAAAGTGTCAAGACTTTTTTCCATGGATTGTTAATAAATGGCTTAGGATGAATCCTTAATTCTTAAATTTTAATTTCCAACAATGATGTGGTCTTCTGTAGGCTGTAGAAGTCTTTCAAAGTCAGTATTGTGTTTGTATTCCATCTTCTTGTTATACACTTTTTTGAGATTGCAAGTACTGTCCATACTAGATACATATTTGACTCATTCAAATGAGGACCTTCGTACGCATTTAATAATACTAGAGCTTTAGATAAGTTAAACGATTCATTAAATAAAGCTAGTAAAAAGTTTTTAATACCATTCCAAAATGGCTTAATTTTAACACAGTGGAAAAAAAAATGTGATTCCAATCTGCATTGTTTTGCTCACGCCACCAACATATTCCGTTTGTGGAAGAATTAATTTTAGTAATTCTATCTGGAGTTAAGAATGCTCTGTGCAAGCATTTCCAATTAAAAAGTTTCCAGTATTGTGTAAAGGATGTATGTTTTATTGATAATGAAATATTTGGGTATCTGACAAATCTTCGAACGCTCAAAATTTTGAACGTTACATGGTTGAGACCAAACATTCGAAATTTTGAATGTTCGAAGATAGACTTTCAATGGTGCCGTATGGTGCAGATAGGGAGAATTTCCCTTTTCTGCACCGAAGTGCGGTCTCAAAGTTGGTTTATTTAAGTAGGGGGTGGGGGTGCAGAGGGGCTTGCCCCCTGTCTACACTATTAAAGTGTTTTTTTCTTTTTTTACTTCTTTTTTATTTGATGTTTGAACATCCAAATGTTGAACATTTGGTCTCGACCATGTAATGTTTGACATTTTGGATGTTCGAACATTTAACATAGACCCAAAATATTTGATTTAATTTCTTCAGTTAGCTGTAATGAGTGTCCTTTTGTTACATAATTCCAATATGAGGATTTGTGTGTTGTTTTATAATTTATCAATATCTTGCAAAATTTTGAATTACTATTTCCCATGCCATAATCATTATATATGATTTCATATAGGTAATTCGTAAGTTTAGGTATTTCTTTAAATGAAGAATTACTAATTATTCTTCATAAATCTTGCAAATACATCAGAATGCTTTGCATAGATAGCTAATCTTGTTGTGGAATTTTGTATGTTGTTTCTATTGTTTGCATATCCAGAACTTTTAGTTCTTTTTTACATTGAAACCAACAAACAAATTCTTTCTTTTACCAGGAATTAATTATTTCTCTGTATATTTTATGTGGATAGCTCTTTGTAACTATGAATGGTGTTAAAAGATCAAACAAGATTTTTAAATCTATGTTTGCATTAATATTTTTCCTAAATGAGTCAATGTAATAATTAATCATATGAGTTTTAGTGGGCTCAGTTATGTTATAGTGCATACTAATACATAATATGTGGCATGGCAAATTGTTTATATCTGCTATTTTTAAATCAAAATTCATTTATTGATATTATAGTTAGTAATTCTTTCCAATTTGCAGAATAATTTGGACTTATCCAATCTGAGATTGTTTTAGATATTGATGCTTTTATATATGTTTCTGTATCAGGAAAGTTTTATCCTCCCTGTTTCCATGGTCTGATATGATGTATTAAAGCTATTCTGTTTCTTTTGGGAAACCATAAAAATTTTATTTGGCATGAATATATTTCTTTAAGTATATTCCTTTCTGGTAACAGTTGTATTGCCAAAGCTATATAAAGAATCTTGGGTAGTAAAACCATTTTTATTAACTGTAGTCTATCTTCAAATGTTAATATTATTTTATTCCACTTTTCCACAGAGATTTTAATTGTATTGATGATATTATTGTAGTTTTTTGAGACTAATTCAATATTATCCTTGCATAACTCAATTCCTAGATATTTTAAGGTAGATTCTTCTTTCCCTATAATGTGAATCCCCGTCGTCTGCAATTCTTTTTTTTTATTTAAAAATAAAAAAAATGATTTTGATTTATTGAAATGGAGTCCTGAAGTCCTGTAAAATATGTCAATTAAAATATCCAATTATTCTAATGTCTCTTTTGTATTGGATAATGTTAATAATATGTCATCAGCAAAGAGCATTACTTTAGAATTGTATTGTTCATAAACATCTACTCCTTTGATTTTTGTATTGTTACATATTGAATTTGCCAATATTTCAATAGCAAAAGCAAATAGAATCAGTGACATGAGACATCCTTGTTTAGTACCCTTTGTTATATGTATAGATTCAAGGTGAAAGGACCTAGCTTAACATACGCTAAATTATTTGTATATATATTCTTTAGTAGATGAACAAAGGAAGGAGGAAATTCAAATAACACCAGAATTTTGAATAAATAGTCCCAATTTAGGGAATCAAAGGCTTTCTCTATATCTATGTCAGTTATGAGTGTTTCTTTATTTTCTTTATTAACATAATCTATAAGAGAAATTATCCTTTTAATATTGTCACATGTCTGTCTATGATATATAAATCCAGTTTGATCATTATTTATTGTTTTGGATAGTGGTATTTTCATTCTGTAGGTTAATATTGTCATAAATATTTTATAGTCATTATTTAATAATGATATAGGTCTATATGAAGGACAGAGGTTTGGGGGTTGTTTTCCTTTATGATTGGTGTGATTAAGGAATATCTCCAAGAGGGTGGCATTAAAGCTTGTGACTGAATTTCCAATAGAGTTTTATGGAAGAGGGATAGAGAAGAGGGATAGTATCTTTGAAGGAAAACATTTATATATTTCCATAATTATGCCATATATACCTGGAGCTTTATTATTTTTACCCTTTTTTATTGTATCTGTAATTTCTTTGTAGGATATGGGTGCTTGCACATCTAGTTTTAATTTTTCTGGTATTTTTTTCATCTAGATTTACTTGATCGATATGTATATTTTCTTTTTGGAAATGTTCCATATAGTGATTTCTATAGGCATCAAGAATGTCACCTATATCTGAGACATTTTCCCCTTTCTTTTCATGGAAGATAATTTTAATGTTATTAACTTTTGATTGCATTTTGATTCTTGTGGATAAATTATGTAGATATTTGGGAGAAGTGGCCAAGGTATTAATTTTTAGTTTTTCTAAAGCTAAACTAGATTTATGTGTTAGAATTGCATTGTATTTATCATTTAATACTTCTATTTTCTTTTTCATCTCCAAATGATTTAGATTTTTTTCAGATTTTACTGGCAAAAGTTTGGATTGCAGATCTAATAATTCAGAATCCCTTTCTCTGACTTTTTTATACCAAGTTAGGGCTTTACCATATATGTAAGCTTTTAATGTGCCTCATATCATTATTTTATTTATCTCTGTGGTGTAATTAATATTTAAGAAGAACTGTAATTCAGATAACAACCAGGGTTTGAACTCTTTAATTTTAGTTATATATGCTGGAATTCTGGAATTAAAGATTAATGGTTTGTACCCATTTTGAAGTTTTAGTATCAATGAATTGTGGTCTGAAAAGAGGCAGGGAGTGATTGAGAAATTAATAATTTTAGAGTGTAAGTCATGGGCAGCAAATATTTTATCTATTCTAGTTTGGGTACCACATTTGTGATCTTGATGGGAAAGCAACAAATATTTATCTTCTTTAAAATTGAAAGTATCTACAAGATGAAATTATTCAACCCACTTGTTTAAAGCTTTTGATACAACAGACGCATGCAGCAGTCTTTTATTTGTAGTTTCAGAAATATCAAATATACAGTTAAAATCTCCTCCTAATATTAAGTTGTCTTTATAATTATTGGAAATGAAGTCAAAGTGTTTTTTAACAGTTCTTGATCCAATGCCTGGGAACCAGTATAGATTGGCTAAGGTCCATATTCTGTTATTATATTTAATTATTACTAATGCCATAAGGCCTTCTTTATCTTCATACTTATAAATGATTTCTGGGTTAATCACATTTGTTTAACATAAAATTGTTACCCCTTCTGTCTTTGTCTTATAAGTGGATTGTACCAATATCATATATTCCTTAGGATTCCATTTGTAATTGTCATTTGTTTTGAAATTAATTTCTTGAAGGAAGACAATTTGTGCTTTGTTCGGTTTAAAGATTTCAGTAGATTTGATCTGTTGCTAGGATTGTTTAAGTCATTGGAATTTAAAGATAATAAAGTTAAATCCATCTTAGGTTATTTAGACTATCTATTTTTGTTTTATTGTGAATATTAAACATTTTCCTCTGATAACAATAAAGTATATGTTTGAGCTTTTAAAGGAAATTATCAGTTTTATACTTTGAGTGTTTACCAGTAAATTAATGTTTTGGTCAAGCATACTAAAATGTTTTTTGAAATAACAAATTTAAATTAATAAATGTTAACAAAACTAAGATCCACACTAGCCATGGAATAAACCTAAGTCCATCAGATTATCACTCATACCCTGACAATCCAGAACATCTGAACTCCATAAACTGAATTATCATATGGAGAATATTTGTAATAGGAATAAGCAATATTTATATTATTCTGAACAGATATAGTACTATTGTAGATTAGACAGAATTATAATACAATATAAATGTCTACTTATTATATAAGCAATTAATATGTACATGAAAGACAGATGACAAGCAATCCAATCATAGTGAAGTAGGATGTATCATATATAAAACCTCAGTAAAAGATTATAGCACACAGTTATTTAACATATTCACCCTTATTGATGAAGTATTTCAAAACTTAATACTTAATATAAATAGATGGTAATAATAGTTATACCTAATGTTTATAATACAATGTATTTTGCTGGATATATCAGAAGTTATATTTCATTGTTTGCCAGCATTTAAGTAATTACTTTGTTAGTTGCTAACTTTCTTAAAGCATCACATTTGTTATATGTAAACATTGATGAAAGTTAGTGAATTTTAATTATTAGTGCATCCCTCTTCCCCCCATTTCATACACATAAGGATTTTCATATCTGTCATTTCTTATTAGAAAATGAGTGAAATTATAGGTTAAAACAACAAATTCACTTATTGTGATTAATGATTACAAGTTCCCTTTCCATATTCATAAATTGCCATTTTATGGCATATACTGAAAGTTTTTAGATTTAAATGGCAACATTCTATTTTGTATAATCAGCAAAGGTTAAACTGAGTGATTATTGTCAATTTAATACTATTTGTTCAGAATGTGATTGTTACATTCTGTGACATTCCTAGTTCAGGCTTTTATTGTTTCCCTTGAACAGCTTTGTCAGTTTGATGTCATGTATAAAACTAATGTTAACCGCTTAAGTATTATATATAGTAAAGATGGGAAACAAAAACTACAATTCAAGTTAAAGCAATTACACGACTTGTTATGCATATTTACTTATATAAGAAAATCATCATGCTTCCCCTTGATGTTCAATGTAGTGTATGTCATTTATGACAAGTTAAGACAGTAGTGTTATTATACACAAGCCCATGTTATTAAATCCTGTCTTTAATATCTAAATTCAGCAGACTGCTTCATCTTATATCTTCTTCTTCTTCTTTCGGCTTTTCCCGGTTAGGGGTCGCCACAGTGGATCATCTGTCCGCTCATTATTGTCAGTGGAGTTTTACAGTGTCGAGTTGCCAGCCCGGCACCCAACCTTCCACAGAAGGCACACACATGCACACACTCATGCCTAGGGCCAATTTAAAGTGTCCAATCCACCTACAGCATGTCTTTGGGATGTGGGAGGAAACCGGAGCACCTGGAGGAAACCCACACGACCACAGGGAGGACATGCAGACTCTGCACAGAAGGCACCCCAGCTGAGGATTGAACCAGAGAACCTCTTGCTGTGAGGCGGCAATGCTAACCGCACCACCGCGCAATATGATGATTATATATTTTATGTCTAGATTTACTAAAATCATACATTACATAACTGTTGTGTGTGTGTGTGTGTGTGTGTGTGTGTGTGTGTGTGTGTGTGTTTGGGCTGTTGCTTAGTTATTTGAGAGATCACAAGCTCTAATGTTTATTCTTATTATTAACTCCTTCCAAGCATGTTTCTACAGTCCATAGACTTTAAATTATGAGACCCTTCTAGTTTCTTATTAGTTATAAGTATATTTCCATCCTTACATACAGATCAGTACTTCAAGCACAGGCAACAATGCCCATCCAGTTTTGCTTGAATACCATTCACTAATTCATGTGATGTGTTTTCAGGCTGTTCTTAAAATATCCAAACCAATATTTGTCCTGTTCCATTTTACCAGCCTGTTCCATTCAGTGGCCACTCTGCCAGTGAACCACTCAACAGACCTTCCATTCCCACAGATATTTCCATGAAGGAAATCTGATGACTCTATAGCATTTCCTGGCAACCCCAAACACCCCTAGAATCAGCTATCCCCATATGTCCAACAAGACCGAGCAAGCTCACCTCCGAAACCATTGCAAAGGGTACTGCACAAGACCAAGTGCTCTTAGTCTTTCACAATAACTCAGACTTCCACTCTTATTATAAGTCCTTAATGTGTTTGGACCAAAATACATTTTAAATAAAATAATTGCGCTTATTATCTATTTATTTTTTTCAAGAATCAACTTAATGAGCTAAATGAAGTGTTGAGAGACCATCAATTTGTGTACATGTGGTTTAAAACAGCCCTTTTATTATATATATATATTTTTTAAAACCAAAACTATCATTGCCAAGAATCATCTTGGAGACTCCTCAAAGCCCTTAAGCATTATCATTACTCTATCTCTGTTACCATAGCAACCTGGGAGCATCTGTTTCTGTTAGTGTGTCTGTGTACTGCATACCAGAGGCTCACGATGCACCTGAAATAATGCTTCACTTCACTGCAACTTTAAGCCTAAATTCCCTCCCTTTCAGCGAGGCAGCAGCCAGGAAAAGAACAGAGAGCAAATATATATATATATATATATATATATATATATATATATATATATATATATAAAACTCCCATCAAGCTGCCACAACAAGAAACAACACACTCCTCCAGCCCTCCCACCTCTCACTCAGCAGACATACCAAACAAACAAACAAACAAACAAACCATTCTCTGCCAAAATATCCCAAATCACAGTTCTATCCACCCGCTCCCCTGAATCCAGGCTAAAACACCAAATGTCTCTTCCTAATTCACAAGCATCAGTAAACCTTGATCACAAGCCACAACCCACAGCTTCCTGGAGATGAAAATGGCAACATATAACAGCTGCCAGACACAGCTGCATCCCCATACA
Organism: Protopterus annectens; assembly: GCF_019279795.1. Taxonomy (NCBI): domain Eukaryota; kingdom Metazoa; phylum Chordata; order Ceratodontiformes; family Protopteridae; genus Protopterus; species Protopterus annectens. Next base: position 640,347,650 of record NC_056729.1, on the reverse strand, counting down.
CCATGTCAGGCTTAATCAAACAGCACTCAAAGCTGATGCCATAATTGATATTAATTATGTTTAGACAGAATAATAATGACATTTGTACTAGCTGCCAGACATGGCTGTATCCACACACACCATATCAGATTGATCAAACAGCATGCAAAGCTATGATACCTGCCATAATTGATATTAACTATGTTTAGACAGAGTAATAATTACATTTGTACTAGCTGCCAGACACAGCTGCATCCATGCACACCATATCAGGATTGATCAAACAGCACTCATAGCTGTGATACCTGCCATAATTGTTATTAACTATATATAGACAGAATAATGATGACATTTGTACTAAGAGCTTGCCACTATTATTTAACCAGGATATACATGACATTTCTAAATCATACTTTAACTGAAGAAGGCATTAGTCTCCATGACAGCATTTTTTTCAAAACACTCTACTGTTACTGCTATTATATATGATGTTAATTTGTTACATTTGAGTCTGAACTCTGATGAATGGTACCTTGTTGAATTAGTTAATTAATTACTTGAATTATTATAAGTAAAATTAATGAAAAATGAACAAGATAAGTATTCCTTGAGTTCAAGTAGGGGAAGAGAAACTTCTGTGTTTGTATTATATGTTGCTTTGCATGGCTTATATATAATGTAAATAGTAACCCATCTTTACCTACCTTTGTTTGTGAAGAGTTATTGGACTCTGAACATTCTGAATAAATCATTACTGTTTCTCAGTTGTTTAAGAATCCCCCCTTTTTAAAATAAAAACAGACAAGTGATGTATCATATCAGTCGAGAGATGTAGTTGTAAGAGTAATTTATTTGGTTCAGCTATCTTGGAATCAGTTTTTTTATTTCTTCTTTCTAGCATCGGTCCAAGGATTTGTTTCTTTTATTCTTTTAAGTGTAGGGCCATCCATTCCATTTCTTCTGGGATAGATACTATGTTGTTGTTTTTGATGAATATAGTGGCTTCTTCTAAGTCATTAAATGTTCTCATCTCATTGGCAAAAATATTGTTATCTTGGCTGGAAAGGCCAGCTGTACTTTAATGTTGTTTTGTTTCAACAGTTTTATTATTGGCCAGACTTTTTTCCTTTGTTCTAGTATTCTGGAAGAATAATCATTGTCAAACCTTATCAGGCTTTGATTGTATTTTAAGGGTGACTTTCTCCAAGCAGATTTTAATATTAGTTCCTTGTCCAGAAATGAAAGAAATTTTATAACTATGGATCTAGGTGGAGTATTTGTTGAGTTAGAAGCAGGTTTCCTCAGTGCTCTATGCACCCTTTCAATTCCAAATGAAAGTCCCTCTTTCAAGTCTAAAAATTCAGGAATCCAGGTTGTTAAGAATGAAATAATGTCTTCACTTTCAGTGTTTTCAGGCAGACCAAAGATCTGTATGTTGTTTCTCATTTCCCTGTTTTCTAAGTCATTTATTTTGTTAAGCAGCCATATATTCTGTTTAAGCAGAAATCCTTTTTGGAATTCTTCCACTTTGAGTCTCCCTTCAATGTCATTTAGAGAGGCCTCTATATTTGTTATTTTTATATGGTGTTGCTGTAATAGTTGCTTAAGAGTATCAGTCTGTTTTTGAGAATTTAATTTGAGGTTTTCTAAGTCATTTTTAAAACCATCCATCTTCAAAGATAGTTCTTGTAAGGTAGATGTCATCAATTGCAGTTCTTTTTTCAAAGCAGCATCTGTTGTGAGAATTCCTTGAGTTGTTCATATTCATTGACTCAATATATTTCCAAGTTACTTGACAGGAAAATGTTTGTTTATCTCCACTAAAATTGATATTTATGTAGTTTCGTAGTTTATCCATAGATTTCTGATGTTTTAAACTTGAAAATAATAAAATATTCCTATATTATTATACTAGTTTATGGAGCTCTCAAAATTCACTGCTGTCCGTTGGCCATCTAGGCTCTGCCCCATCGCCATCTTAGTTTTAATATAGTCCAATAAATAATTTACTTTTTCCTCTTCAAGCACACCACCCAGTCTCAAATTCTTTCTAGGTACCTTGTTCTTCACTGAAACCAATTCTTGCTGGTTATATTCCATATACCCAGCAGACACCAGTGCTTCCTCATGAATCCTAACTTCCTGGTGTACTGGTATCATGGTACCTTAACTTACATCTGGGGAACTGTTGACCTTATGGAACTATTTCAAACTGCTAATTGATATCAAGCCTGTTAGGTGGGAAAAATGGAAATGAAAGGGAATCTCTTCTTTAGCTAACTTGCTGCAGCCTTTTTAGGGTAAAATTGCACTTCCTACCTTTGCTTTTATGAAGGAAAAATATACACAGTTTCAAAAAGATTTTGGGAAATTCTTACAGATGAAGCATACAGTTTTGCATTCCCTTATAAACTGATGCATTTATACTGGTAAATTACCATTGTTACACTATGAAACATGTGATCTGTCACATTTGTGTTTGATATTAAATCCTATAAATATTGTCAGCACTTACATAAGCTGTGACACCAGGGAAATACTGCCAGTCCAGCTATCTGGAATTTTGTAAATAATCATGTCATTTGTGAATAGTAATACAATCAATATGCTTGTCCTACAAATGTAAGAGAACTGTATGTTATGTACTGAGGTTCAAGAATGTGACCACAGTGTACCCTACTGGAAAGGAATGGAAATGTATATAAACTATATACCTGTGCAAATGTATGTTTTAATAGTAGAAACTAAAACATACAGAGCTAACTTGCAAAACTCTAAGAAAATAAGTTGAAATTGTTTTATGATTGTGTTTATCTCTCAGTTTCACTGAGGGAGACAGGATGACTAGAGCTAGAAATTTATTTCTATTGTCTTAAAAAATAAATAATTACTAGGTTTAAAATGTAAAGTGTTTTTATTGTTCTGTGACTTCCTAGCAGCTGCACATCTGACAGATAAGTATTTTTAACACAGAGATGTTAGCATCTGGTCAACTTGGGGACTGAAGGCAGGGGACAAAAAGTGATGTCATCCAGGCTAACCCAGAAGTAAAATGTGATATTGATTTAAGAACTCTCAGAGAGAGGAAGAGATTGGGCATTTTATATTTGTCTTTGGACCTGGAAACATCCTCTCATCAGCACTTGCCTTGCTAATAGTAAGTAACCAGGGTACAGTAATCTGTTAGATATAGATAGGAATATAGTAAAGATTAGTTTAGATGTTTTCTGTATTAATTTGAGACTGTCCTGCAATGTTGTTTTAAAATATTTTCTGTGATTCTGAACTCTGTAGTTACTATGTTGATTGAGTATTGTTGTGTTCTTTTATTATTTATTATTAAATATATTTAAACCTATCTGTTCTTTTATTTATTATTAAATATATTTAAACCTATCTTTGCGGCTGATATTTGTGAGACATATTTAAGCTTTTAGAGTACTTACATATTTATTTGGTGACACCGTATAGGCCACTCCTAAATAGCCTTCGTCTTGGTCACACTTACCATTTGGATAATAGTAGCATTAGACAGTAGGACTGGTCACCTTTTGTAAGGGCCTTTGAGTAGCTGATAAGTAGGGGTTGGGGCAGTGATAACTGCTTTATAGTCTGGGCAGAAGGGGGCATAGCTAGTAAGCCTGTGCCAGCCTTCCCCAGGTGTGTGTGTGTGTGTGTGTGTGTGTGTGTGTGTGTGTGTGTGTGTTTGTATATAAATCAAATCTCAAAGTGTGTATGTATCAGCTACTTGGGCAGGGACACAAAGCACTTGTTGGACAGAGAGGGTGCTGGAGGTTTTGGCTTGACCCCTCACTTGAGATCCTAATTCTATAGCTGTGCCATTGGAGCGTCTTTTTGGGGATCTGGAGAAAGTGAGAGAAACTAGCCCCAGACTAACTGTGATCTCTGTGTGCTCTTAAGGGAAATTGTACTTTACTGTGTGCGTACTTGTCATCCTCCCATTGTGTATGTCCCTCACTGGTACTAGTAGTGAGGATTGAGGCTCCTTGTTTACTAGGCCAGTGCAGGGGTATCACCTATTAATTGCTTGGTAGTGGTGGGATACCCACATCACACATTAAGTGGGTGATAGTGGTGAGATAGCCACATCACATATTAATTGGCTTGTAGTGGTGTGGATACTGAATTCCTGAAGCCTGTGTACAGTGATCACTGAAGGTGTCTGTATTCTCAATCAGCCATGCAGTGAACATTCAGAGTTCATATCACAATTGTTTTATTTTTTTTGTTAGCTTAGTTAGTCAGGGAGAGCAGGCAGCAGAGGAATATGGCAAGTTGACAAGGAGCCAGTTGGCTGAGATGTGCCAGGCTAAAGGACTGGTGCATGCCAGCCTGACTAAAACAGACATGATTGCAGCTTTTGTCACAACAGCATCACGGAATAGCAACCAGGAAGACAATCAGACTGGCTGTGGAGATGTACAACTCTCAGAAAATGGACAGCTCAGCCTTTCCACAGAGGACTTAAAAATCCATCTGTAGTTAAAGAGACTTGAGTTGGAGGCCAAAAGTTTGGAAATAGAAGTAGCAGAGAGACTGAAACATGTGGAGGCTGAGGAAAATGAGAAGCTGCGATTTCTGCAGGCTGATGAGAAACAGAGGCAGAGGCAACATGAAAAGGAGATGCTGACTTTTCACCAGAGTCATGGAGGTAACGGGGAAGGGAGTAACAGAACCCCAGAAGCAACAAAGGTCAGTAAATGTCTTCCACATTTTACTGAGGGGGATAATTTTGATAGTTTCATTCATATGTTTGAAAGGGTATGTAAACAGTATAAGGTTGACCAAGGGTTCCAGGTACAGTTCATGACCCCTTACTCCATGGTAAAGTTGTAACTGTTATCTCCAAATTGTCTGATACTGATTGTTTATAATTATAATGTTGTAAGGAACTGTTTGCTAGAATGTTTTTAGTTAACACCTGAAGCTTATAGAAAAACGTTTTGTGAGCATACACGCAAGGCAGATGAAAGTGTGTGTGAATATGTTGCTGAACTAAGCACTTATTTTCATAGGTGGGTGACTGGATGTCAGGTCACCACTTTTGAAGGGCTGGCAAATCATTTGATGAGGGGAAAAAAACCTTAGCACTTTGCCTGAGGACATGAGAATCTGGTTAGCTGATAGACAATGCAGTACTGTAGATGAGTTGGGGAAGAAGAGAGACCTATACCTAGCAAGCAGGGCATCACTGCACAGGAAAGGGACAACCAGTGCTGCTCATTTGTCTAAGGGAACCCATAGTGGGAAGCCCAGACTGCCCCAACAGAGTCTGCCAGTAGCAGGGGAAGCCACTAGTCCAGGTACACATCCAGGACTAAGGGTTAAATGTTTTAAATGCAACCAGTGGGGCCATGAAGCATATATATGTCCATGGGGGCAAGGTGGGGAACAAAAGGTGGGAGGGCCAGTAAGTGGGAATGACAAAATGCTAGCAGTAAGTTGTCTCAAGACAGCAAGGGTACAAAACTACTACAAGAGATTATATCCTAGCTTAGTGAATGAGAAAGAGGCCATTGCTAAGAGAGACACAGCCTATGACCTAATCATTGTGAGGCCTGCAGTGGTTATGGAGGAGCACTACTCATTTGGGAAGACTATTGCAATCAGAGCTTTAGGAGGGACCCCATTCCAAATACCTTTAGCTAAGGTTCACCTTGACTGGGAGGGTGCAAGGGGAAGCAAGCAAGTAGGTATGTTTGAGGATATCCCTGCAGATGTCCTAGGGAATTATTTTGATAAGGAAGTACAGTGTGTTCATGCAGTTACACACAGTCAGGCTTGAAGACAAACATGTGGGTCTGATAGCCTGGGGGAGACCTAGACAGACCACAGATTTGCAGCCAGAACTGGTGAGGTGGTTACTTCAGGGAGGGAGCTACCCTCTAGCAGTGAGACTGCAGGAGAGCCACAGCTGCTTGTGTATACTGATGTTCCCTTGGACAAAGTGACTGAAAAGGCAGAGGTGATTAGTAAGTAGTACCCAGGCTGACAGTGAGGCACTGCTGTCAGAGGATGCCAGACTTCCTGTGGAATGGGGAGCTGGAAAGGGTTACAAAGAGAGAGCTGAGACAGGCTCAGTTCTCAGACCCTACATTACAAGGCCTGAGAGAGGTAGCTAGTAAGGCACCTGATTCTCAAGGGAAAGGGGAATCTGCATACTGGGACAAAGGGTTACTGTATAGAGAGTGGATCTCTGAGGGAGGGCTGGAGAATGAGAGAATACAGCAGTTGGTAGTGCTCAGAGCCTACCATCTGGCACATCTAGCCATAGCCCATGATATTCCCTTTGCAGGCCATATGGGCATAAAGCATACAAAGAGACATATTATGCAGAACCTCTATTGGCCTGGGATTTCCAGAGATGTAGCAGGGTACTGCAGGACCTGTGAGTAGTGCCAAAATGTAGGCAAGGCAGGTCACAGGATGAAAGCTCCTTTGATACCTTTGTCTGTGATTGAGGAGCCATTTCAAAGGGTAGCTATGGGTACTTTGGGGCCTATGAGTACCCCAAGTTCCACAGGGAAAAAGTATGTCCTAGAGGTAGTAGATTATGCTAGCAGATATCCTGAGGCAGTAGCTCTGTCCTCCATTGGGGCAGAAAAGGTGGAAAATGCTTTGTTAGAGATTTTCAGCAGGGTAGGTTTCCCAAAAGAAATACTGATTGACAGAGGTACCAATTTCATGTCAGACCTGCGAGCTTGTCTGTGGAAGTACTGTGGGGTGAAGCACCTAAAGACCACCCCCTCCCATCCCCAGACTAATGGTCTTGTTGAGAGGTTAAGCTCTACACTCAAGACAATGTTACAGGCATTTGCAGACCAGTTTAAGAGGGACTGGGACAACATTTCTGTCCCATCTGTTGTTTGCTTACAGAGAGGTTCCCCAGGAATCCACAGGTTTTTCACCCTTTGAGTTGCTGTATCAGCATAGGGTGAGGGGACCTCTAGATTTGATTTGAGATGAGTGGGAGGGTGAGTGTGAATTACACAAGCACTCTGTTGTGGAATATGTCCTAAACTTCAGGACAAGGCTCGGGTGGAAAAATGGTCTGGTATTGACAGTAATGCATAAGCTAGAGAGTATGCTGTAGGGCAGCAGGTAATAGTTCTCATTCCTGTCAGACCCAACAATCTGCAGGTAGCTTGGGAGGGACCCTACAATGTTGAAAGGAAGGTCAGTGATGTTAACTACATGGTAGAACTGCTAGGCAGGAGGCAGGGGCACAAATTGTACTATGTTAACATGATGAAACCTTACCATGATAGGGAGGCCCTTGTGCTAAGTATTTGCAGTACAAAGCAGGAGGAGTCTGAGAGGGCTCTATGGCTACAGGGATCCAGCCAGGAAAATCCACAATTACTATGGTGGAGCCTAGGGTTGCAGGCATATGATGGGACAGTGCAGCATGGAATGCCAAGGCAGCTGGAATCTCAAGACAGGGAATGAGGTAAGGTATTCCCAGATAATCTCAACCCTCTCAAGCAATGTTTCTCAAGGGTCACTTGATAAACTATCTTGAGTTTTTGGGGAGGGGAGAAATGTGACAACAGGAAAATACTGCCGGTCCAGCTATCTGGAATTTTGTAAATAATCATGTCATTTCTGAATAGTAATATGATTCATATGCTTGTTCTACAAATGTAAGAGAACTGTATGTTATGTCCTGAGTTTCAAGAATGTGATGTGTATACCTGTGGAAATGTATGTTTTAATAATAGAAGCTGGAACATAGAGAGTTAACTTGCAAAACTCTAAGAAAATAAGTTGAAATTGTTTTATGATTGTGTTTATCTCTCAGTTTCACTGAGGGAGACCAGATGTCTAGAGCTAGAAGTTTCTTTCTATTGTTTTGAAAATAATTCCTAGGTTTAAAATATAAAGTGTTTTTATTGTTCTGTGACTTCCTAGCAGCTGGACATCTGAGAGATAAGTATTTTTCAACAGAGATGTTAGTATCTGGTTAGCCTGGGAAATGAAGGTAAGTGACAAAAAGTGATGTCATCCAGGCTAACCCAGCAGTAAAATGTGATATTGATTTAAGAACTCTGAGAGAGAGAGAGAGAGAGAGAGAGAGAGAGAGAGAGAGAGAGAGAGACTGTGCATTTTTTATTTGTCTTTGGACCTGGAAGCATTTATCATCAGCACTTGCCTTGCTCCAACCTCCAATTAAACTCATCTCCCTCCTTTTTCCCTCAAGCCTATTCCTACACATATCATTAAAAACTCCTACTAAAATTAAAACCTGGTTGTAGCGCCCCTGACAACATGCCATCTAACTTCCTCAAACTAGCTGCTGGTGGCATAGCTCTACCTATCTGCATCCTAATAAATAATTCCAAGAATCCTATGTACCAGTCATTTGGAAAAAAGCCTACATCATTACCCTCCACAAAGGGGAAGAAATTCTACAGTCTCCAATTTCCGCCCAATAGCTATTCTGTCTCCTAGGTCAAAAAATCTTGAAAAATGTATCCATCTACAACTCTTACCTTACCTGTTAGACAATCAACTAATGACCCCTACTCAACATGGTTTCAGACCTGTTCACAGCACCACTACTGCTTTGCTCTCCTTTCTTGAAATCATTAACTCTGCTTGTGATTCCGGTAACATAGTATCTACCCTCCTTCTCGACTTATCTAAGGCCTTTGATACTGTATTCCACAATCTCCTCTTGACCAAGCTCTCTCATCTTAACCTATCCTCTTCCTGCATCAACTGGTTCACCAGCTACCTCACAGGTAGAGAGCATGCTGTAAAGTGGAATAAATGTACTTCTTTCTTCATCCACACTCCAACTGGTGTTCCACAAGGCTCTATATTGGGCCCCTTACTATTCAACATTTTTATCAACATCCCCAATGCTAAACTTGTCCAATATGCAGATGACTACCATCATCTGCTCCACCAATTCTCTCCTTAAACTTATGAATCTAACCCAAGACGCCTTTTCCCGCACCAGAAATTGGATGCTAGATAATCATTTAGCTCTCAATGCATCTAAATCCAAAATTATGGTATTCACCCCCTCCAGGCACACCAAAATTGATAAAGCATCCTTCTCTATTGTCAGGCAAAACAAGACATCTGTAGAAATTGTTCCCTATACTAAGCTACTGGGAGTCCTTATTGACCATCAATTAATATTTGACACACACCTACAAACTAATATTAAAAAACTCATCGGAAGCTTGGAATGCTATATCACCACAACTGCTCCCTTACTCCCTCAACCAAAGAACTACTAGCTACCACATACCTCATTCCCCCACTCCTATATGGAGCCCTTCTCCTTACTAATCTTCAATCTACACTCACATCTAAACTATCTTCCTGCTACAACAAAATGTCTAAGTTTGCCACCGGATCCAAATCCTCCACTCATCACTGTGACTCCCTCCATTCCCTAAATTGGTTGGAACTTCCCAACTACCTGGCATATATTCAACTCACAACTACACATAAGCTTATTTTCAAACCCTCTAACTGTCCTTCCCTCTCCTCCACCCTAAAAATGCATCAGCCACATAGAATCCTCAGATCCAACAATCAAAATCTCTTTGAAGTTTACAAACCCATACGTACTCCAGGACAACTCTTACTATCTTTCTCCCTTGCCAGATGCTGGAATTCACTTCCCCCTCATATTAGAACTACCCATAATCCCTCCACCTTCAAGATCTTACTCCAGTCTTTTCTCTCCTCCCTCTGGGAATGCTCCTGCTCTCACCCCACCTGATGCTTTCCACCCATTCATCTTTCCTATCCAAATTTCAACCAAAGATCCCTCCAATAAATCTGTTGAATTTACATTCTCATTTCAGTTACTTTGTATGAGCTCATATATATTGTGTATTACTTGTGATTTTTGTTTCTTTTGTAAACATTATTATTACTTGTAATTTTTGTTAATTTTGTTATTGTAAATATTACAGATATTCTCATTACTGGAGCTTTTCTCCCTGGGCTTCCATTGAAAATGGGCTCAATGTGGCCCAATGGACTTTCCAGGTTAACAAACTCCAAGTAAATAAATAAAATAAATAAATAAATAGTAAGTAACCAGGGTACAGTAATCTCTTTTAGATATAGATAGGAATATAGTAAAGATTAGTTTAGATGTTTTCTGTATTTATTTGAGACTTTCCTGCAATGCTGTTTTAAAAAATTTCCCGTAATCCTGAACTCTGTAGTTACTGTCTTGATTAAATGTTGTCTTGTTCTTTTATTATTTATTATTAAATATATTTAAACCTATCTTTGTGGCTGATATTTGTGAGACATATTTAAGCTCTTAGAGTACTTGCATATGTATTTGGTGACACTGTACAGGCCACTCCTAAATTGCCTTAGTCTTGGTCACACTTACCATCTGGATAATAGTAACATTACATAGTAGGATTGGTCACCCTTTACAAGGGCCTTTAAGTAGTTGATAACTAGGGGTTGGTGGCAGTGATTACTACCTTATAGTCTGGGCAGAAGGAGAAATAGCTTGTAAACCTGTGCCAGCCTTCTCCAGGTGTATGTCTATGTGTGTGTGTGTGTGTGTGTGTGTGTGTGTGTGTGTTTGTATATAAATCAAATCTCAAAGTGTGTGTGTATCAGCTACTTGGGCAGGGACACGGAGTGCTGGTTGGACAGAGAGGGTGCTGGAGGTCTTGGCTTGACCCCATAGCTGTGCCATTGGGGTGTCTTATTGGGGATCTGGAGAAAGAGCAAGAAACCAGCCCCAGACTGACTGTGATTTCTGTGTGCTCTTAAGGGAAATTATACTTTACTGTGTGTGTACTTGTCATCCTCCCATTGTGCACATCCCTCACTGGTGCTAGTGGTGAGGATTGAGGATCCTTGATTACTGAGCCAGTGCGGGAGAATCACACAACCATAAAGAATCAGTTGTAATTATCTTCCTGAAGTATAGCAGGAACAGGTGCAATACCAAATAGCTACGTTATGAGTTATGCGAGGCAACCCATGTCTCTCATAGAACCTTTTTCTATACATACAGAATTGCTATCAACCCCCTATGTATAGCTTGTATTTGGGTACCACCTTACAGCAGCTGTGAACATATTTCTGCACAGAAAATAGCTCCAAATATAAGTTTTGAGGCTGCCCCTCTATGCACACTCTCTGGGCTCTTGACTCTCTACATTAGTTTCCACGATGCTTATGAAAACAGTTTTCTTGATATGTATGCATCTGGTTTACAACATCATTTTAATCTGTACCAACCTACTGAGCAAATTTGGATTTATCAAGTTACAGTCAGGGGTCATTTGTTCCTGATTTCCAGATGGAAACCCCTAGCATGTGTATGATCAGGGGACTTTGAGTTATTTCTGAGATGGCAAGACAGACTTCTACTTCCACTTGCTAATTCTGTATTCTTTCTTACCCCAGTGATCAGATACATTGTGCAACTTTATCTTATGCTAATCTGGGGGGAAATTAACAGCATGCATTACCCATCAATACAATGCAATTGTTACCATCAAAATCCTCATTCTCAGCTAATTCATATGTTTCCATATCTGCAATAAGCAACATTATCTTTTAAATGCATTATGTTGTGTTCTGTTACAGCTGTTTGTTTTGCTTGTTTGTCAGTTTTTTCAAAGACTAATGTATTTCCTAATGTTCATAAAAATGACAACTTTCTGCTGGCATTTCATTTTATTAACGTATTTTATATATGCTTTGTTATGTTGACTATGTTAGTTCCACTAGGCCAGGGGACTCTTTCAGGGAAAACTAGAGACAGTATCCATACTGCCTAGGAAAAATTAGGCCAGGGCAGGAGAGAAACATCCAATACTTTTTTCGATAAGTGCCATGGAATCTTTTGCATCTAACTAAGATGCCAGCAACAGAGGTTGGTTGGACCACAGTTTAGCATTCATCTGAAGGACAGCACATTCAGGAGTGTAGCACCCACTTTATGCTGCTTTCAGTACTGAAAAATTAATACCAAAGAAAAAAGCCTCACCAATGAAACTCAAGAAATTGGAACACCACACAAAAAGTTGACAACTGTGCTGGAAAAATTCACCCATTCATGAAAAAATTCTACATTGAAATAGGGCTGAAAACCCACTAAGTTTTAAGGTAAGAGCTAGAAATAGTTCTTGTAGTGCCTTGAAGAAGTAAGTCTTTTTTCATTGTGAGATATGCTAGAAGAAAACCCCTGTTCAAAAGTTTTATTAAGTGTAAAAACTCAGTCCAAGAAGTTGGAAACTTTCTTTTCATAAGTAAAGACCAGTTGTTCGGCAGTCCTTCACATAATCATCCAGTTCAACAAAAATTCTTTAAAACCTCTTCATCCAAAACAAAAAAATCTTAAAAAAATCTTTGTCCAGGGACTTCTTCTTTCGTAAATTCAAAATCCAAAAAAATAACTTCTCCCATCAATTCAAAAATAAATCCACAATGTATAAGCACATACAGAATTCATGGCAAATAAAAAACATTTTTGTTAACATCAAAATTGAAAAATATGAAATTGTTTTTCAAATAATCTCCATAAATAAAGGAAAAATAAAAAAAAAAATGCCAATCAAAATGTACCATTGTCGATATAATGGCCTGTTCCAACATAAAAAGTCCTATCTCAATGTCCAACCATAAAAATAAGTCCAAACTAAATCCAAGGTAATGGAAATGAAGAAGTCATGTAAAAGGTGTCCTTTAACACAAAAAAAAATCTGAGTCCTCCTGAGGACTGTCCCCCCAAAAAATGATAGGATTCTTTTGAGTTTGTCAGGCCAGAAGTATGATAGATTCTTGAGTTTGTGAGACAAAGCTGGCTAAAGGTGGATCCATGGGATTCTTGTGCTTAAAGTGTGAACCATGCATTGGATGGATGTTGAACTGTTGGTTGTTGGTTGAAAAGTTTGTTTGTGACTTCTTGACTAAGTTGAACATTTGACTAATATTTTGAAGAATAAAATGTATTTTTGCTTTAAATGTTGTTTCATTAAATGATTTTTACTTTATTTTATACTAGTATCATGAAGAGAACTTCTTCATCTTGATTCATAAACTTTGTTGTCCATAAAGGACTCCCCCCCAATCTCCTTGTCCTGGTGCTCTTCCTCCCAAATTCTTTGTTTGTAATAATTTTGTTTTTTTCATTTCTAAATTTTTTTAGGTTAAATATTTTGTTTGGTTTGATGTCGATGTCCTGATCTCCCTCTCCATCAAATTACCTCAATTCCTCAATTTCTCAATTGGGTCTTTTAAGAACAGAGTACTCTTCCTTTTAAGAACAAATACCCAAATGTAAAAAAGTAAATTTTAATTTTTAATTTAAAAAAAATTTCAGATTGATGATTTCTGAATGCTGGCCTGCCTGCTGGCCTTCCTGTTAAATCCTGGATTAAAATCCTTTGAAAAGCTGGGATCAATCAGGATGTACTGTAATAAAACTGTTTTATGATTAAGTAATAGTTTACTTATTCTAAGGTGTTTGTGAAAAGACAATTCATCTCTGATTTTAACCCCTCTGATTGAACTGGTTAGTTTTGATTCTGGCGGATTCTTGATCTGATCCCGATGAACAGACAAAGCCGGGGTCGGGCACCCTCTCTTCATCCTAGGATCCATCCTGGGAATATCATCCTTCATCAGGGTATTTGCTTGTGGCTGGTATGTGGCTGGTGTGGAACTTGGTAACTGGTGGCTTCCTGTTCACTTAAGCCTAGAAAACCTAGGTTTTAAATGGTTCCTGGTATCCTTGTATTGTCCCTTTGCAGGTTGCTAACTCTCTTTTTGCTCCTTCCTTTATTTATTTATGGTGCAAATCAAAAATTTGAGAAAAAAAAATACTGCTCTTTCTCTTTTCTTTTAAGAATAAAAGGTCATTAACTATCCGTTGTTAATGATCTTTTAAAATTTTTGCCTATTTGCTATTACTCTCCATTTTTTCATTTTTCATGCTCTGATAACCCTCAAGCCTCACTGCACAAGTATCTAATCTAAAATTAAAATGGAACCTCCTTCCCCTCCTCCTTCAACCCCCTTGAAAGCCTTTTAAGCCCTTTTGCACCACCTACCATACCAAGCAAAAGTTGACTTAGACACAATCATTCTCTTCTTTTTGTATTTATCCAAATAAAATAAAATAGTCATCAAGGCTTCTGGTTTTTTAACTTTTAGCAGCTTTATCACAGTCTCAACATTTAACTTTGTTGTATGCATAACTTTTTAAATAAACTGAAAAAAAAAGGTTTTGCTGCCTTTTATTATATGCTTCACCTTGATTAAGAAAGAGAATCAGAGGAACCATCGGTGGTGGTAAACAAATGCTGCTCCTGCTACCCGTTTAGTACCAGAAGAAGTAAACCCCCTTCGGAAAGTCTGTAAATGTTTGGTTCCCTTGTAAAAGCGCTGAACTTTTACTTTTGTCCAATGGGGTGTTAGGGGGGCAGGAATCAACCAGCTCTATTCCTCGAGTTGGCAGCTCCAAGTAGCTCTTATGGGAATAGAACTTGCAGTCTTCTTGTCTTCCAGCACCAAAAGGCACAAATGCTACAGCCACCTAGTTTACCATCGCAGCTAGAACAACTTTCCTGTCTTGTCTGTTGTGCCACAATTTCTTTTTTCACCAATTTCAGGTAAGTGTTGCTGCCTTTGGCAGGATGAGATGGCTAATAAGCAAGCCTTAATAAGATTTTGCTGTATATCTTTACTCAACAATGTTACTCTGCTAGTAAATAGTAAACACTTTGAATCGATGGTTCTATACATGGGACCTTTACATGGTGCTTCCAAGTTACAATGTAATGACCAAAAAGGGTATAATTTTCACTTGGAATGTGAGAGGTATGGGTTAAAATTCTGGACAAGCACCCAACTGTGGCAGGGCTAGCCAGCTGGTGGTGTGAACCCTGAACCTTGGCTTTAGGATGATTGTCACTGTTGAAATGACACCCCAACCCATGTGCAAAAATGGGAAAAAAGGGGTTGTGGATGGATGAATGGACCAAAAGGAAAAACAAGGATGCACACTCATTGTATTATATTATATTATATTATATTATATTATATTATATTATATTATATTATATTATATTACATTATTCTGAATGTTATTTCCCTAACTGAAACTTGGCTAAAACCCCAAAACCCAGATAAAGATATTCTCCTCCCTGGCTATAATATCATCTGCCTAGATCGACTGAAAAAAATGGGAGGTGGAGTTGCAATTGTCTACTCCAATAACCTCACTATCGTCCATCCTATCCAAAAGGTGATAATATTGCCTTGCTGGAAACATTCTCTCATATTTCTCTCAAAACATCCCTAACGAAACCATTCTCCTTGGAGACATAAATATTAATTGGCAAAATCTCAGTAATCCTAACTTTCCACATCATATAAACCTATACAGATTTACATAACTAATCTCTCAACCAACCCAAACAAATAACTCTCACTCTCCTAGCACCCTAATAGATTGGAAACTTGTTTCAAATCCTTCCAAATACCACAAACCAGAAACACTTCCTGACTCAATGCGTGACTACTCACCCATAAAAGTGTTTAGGTATACTCGCCATCTCACCAAACCACACAGATTTAACACCTGTCGTAAACTTTCCAACTTCATCCCCAAAACTTTTAAAACCCTCAACTATAGAGTAAATTGGAACTTCCTCACCCAGCTCAATAGCCCCACTCCGGAAAGTAAGGATAAAAGCTAATATATCCCCCTGGCTATCTAAAACTACTCACACCCTTATGAAAACCAGAGATTGAGCTTGGAAAACATGGTTACAATCAAAACACCCTGCCAACTTGCAAAGCTATAAAGAACTAAGAAATCAGGCAAAACAACTCATCAGTAAAGACAAAAAAGATTTCTACTAGAACCCCTCCAACAACTCTAAAATCTGATCCAAAAAAATTCTGGAATTCTATAAACCAAATATCACACTCTGTCAACACTACCCCACCCAACCCATGCCCAGAAAAATCACCAGAAGAAACAGCCAACATCTTCAATGCCTATTTTGTAGAATCAATATCCAAGCTATTTAACCCCAACCCCAACCTCTCTAACACTAAGCTCCCAACTGCCCTGAACCTTCTCCAACTACTAACTCTGCAAACACTTTCTCCCTTAAACCTGTTCCCACTACCTACATCAAAACTGTACTCTCTAAGCTAAAACCATGCTCTGTATCTGCTGAAAACATCCCATCATATTTTCTTCAGATAGCAGCTCACTCTCTTGCTCTGCCTGTATCTATCATAATTAATCGCTCTATCTCTGAATCTAAAGCCCCATCAATCTGAAAACAATTCTACACCCTACCTATTCATAAAGGAGGTAACTACTCAGAAATGTCCGATTTCAGACCTATTGCCATCCTTTCCCCTTTCTCTAAAGTCTTGTTGAAATGTATACACAAATAAGTTATGCAGTATCTCATACAGGAAAAAACACTGACTCCTACACATCATGTTTTTTGACCTAAGCATAGTACCACCACAGCTCTATTATCCTTCCTCAACACTATTTCTTTAGCCAGAGCTGATCATAAATCTATCTTGTCTATTCCTTGATCTCTCAAAGGCTTTTGACATTGTTTGTCACTCTCTGCTACTGAACAAACGGTCTGACCTCAACTTCTCCCCAGATACAGTTGCATGGTTCTCCAGCTACCTCACCGACATACTGCAATCAGTGAGATGGCACTCTGTTCTATCTGCTCCCCTTCCAGTAAAAATGGGTGTCCCCCAAGGATCCGTTCTTGGATCACTACTTTTTAATATTTTCACTAACTTACTCTTTTCCTCCTGCCCACAGTCTTCCATAGTCCAATATGCTGATGACTCTACAGTCATCACCATTGCCAGCTTTCCCTCTGAACTCTTATCCACTATCCAGTCATCCTTTAACACAGTCGAGACATGGCTCTCCAAAAATCAGCTCATCCTCAACCCTAAAAAAACAAAACTGTCACTCTTTCTCCCCAAAACAGTCAACCGCATCAAATCTTCCTTCTCTATAATGTCCCTTAACAATACCTCTATTGAAGTCGAATCCAGCACAAAACTCCTCAGTGTGTCCATCGACGATCAACTAAAATTCGACCTTCACATAAATAATTGTATCAGGAAAGCCCATCAGAAACTAGGACTTCTGTATAGAAATAAAGTTTCTCACCGCTGACGCCAGGATAGCTCTCAAACATGCTTACCTTCTACCCTGCTTAACTTATTGCTCCCAAATTCTCACACATCTTAACTCCCCTCTACTTACTAAGCTTGAGTCAACCTATCACAAGATAGCTAGATTCGCATCTCAGTAAACCTATAAATCCCGCCACTGTCTCTCCCTAAAATACTTAAATTGGCTTGAACTACCTCACCTGCTACTTCTCTCTCAGCTCCAAATCATACACCCCATTCTATATCAGCCAGCCTACTGCCCAGCTCTATGTTCCCTCATCTCCCACTATTCCCCTGCAAGACATCTCCAGAGCTCAACACAAGCTCTATTATATATCTGTAAACCCAAGTCTAAATCTGGGTGCAACATATACAGCTACCACCCCTCTATAGCATGGAACAAACTGCCTCTTGAAATCAGAACTCTTACACATCCTAAATAATTTAAATCGGTCACAAAAGAGTACTTTTAATGGCAATGGACCTGCCACTGTTCTCGCCCTCCCTGAATATATCCATCTAACTAAGATACCTTCTTTTTCCACTCTCCTTATTGTTCCCTCTTATAATCATCCTCTATCCTTTTTCAACCAAACCCATCCTTTTTCCTCTAGTCACCTCTATGTTTTCCTTTCCATTCTTTTCTCTGTAAACACCTTTTAAGACACTGGTACAGTTCATATATTGCATAACATCTAGCCTAAATAACAAACTACCTATGTTTTTCATGTAACTTCCTATGCATTTATACCTTTATTTGTAACTGTTGTTTCCTTTTGACTTTTAAGCATAATTACATGTGTTCTTACATTACCTTGGAACTTTAAAATTGTTTATATTACTTGGAGCTTTTTTGCCCGGGCCTCTGCTGAAAAAGGGCTTCAGCTTAGTCAGACACTCCAGGTCAACAAATGTAAAATAAATAAATAAATAAATGTGTGCTTCAGAGTACATAAACTGCAGCAATAATTTCAGAGATCCTTTTGGAATTTTTGACTCATCTGCAACCATGCTTTCATTACAAATTCATCTCTCTTTTCTGTGCACTAAGTCATTTGGTAACAGTACATCATAAAGCAAACCCCTATCTGTGGCATCAGCAGCCTATGATCAGTGCATATGTGTGTGTGTGTGTGTGTGTGTGTGTGTGTGTGTGTGTGTGTGTGTGTGTGTGTGAGAGAGATAATGATAAAAGTAGATACCAACTAAAGGGTATGAGGGATGGTACCTTAGGAAAAGAGGAACATGCTATCTAAGGATGGGAGTAAGGGTGGTATCTACAGAAAGGAGATGGACGAAAAAAAATGGATGGAGCTGAAGAAAATCTGTGACTCTTTAATGTGATGTTTGTCTACCTTGTTTAACAAGTTAAGAAAACTAAATCTTTATTCTGTGATTTAAAAAATGATTAAATGGTAATCTTATTGGGTATGCGAAATAAGTGAGCATTCCTTTTTTATGCAGCATTCTAGATCTTGATTCTGACTCTGTTTAATGATACTTAATAACAATAAATGTTAATCACAAATGATAAAAAGAGAAGCATAGTTTAATCAATGAATGCAAAATCTTTGAATGTGTCACTATTTTAAGGGAAGAACCACATACTGAAATATTATAACACACTTCGGAGATTTAAATGGGAATCAGAACATGTACAGTGCAATATTTGTAGTCTTGTTTTGATTTTTATCTTCATATCCTTTGACTTGACCAATTTTTAAGTATTTTCTCCCATGTGCAACATGTAAAGGTACAACTTGTATCTCAGATGCAATGAACAGGCAGTAGACTACAGTGTTCATAGACAAAAAAAAGTTAATTTAATATGTAGGTTAAGCATATGGACAGACATTTGTTTGTTAATGGCTTGTTTTCTTTCATACCAAACTGAGATTAAACTGCAACAATATTGTTGTCTTTTGGCTTTCCCTGGTTAGAGGGTCACCACAGTGGAACTCCGGTCCGCTAATGATTGGTAGTAGATTTGCTCCAACGCCGAGGTGCCAGCTCGATGTTCAGCCTTCAACGAAGGCACGCCCATTTACGCATGTCTTTCGAACGCCCACCCAAACGCGGGGAGGACATGCAGACTGCAACAATATATATTTATAAATCAGGTCCATAAAATTTAGAATTGTTTTCCCCTCCCTGGTTTTAGAGATACGATCTATGGGTTTAGAGACATGTCAATGAGGAAGGTATTGTATGCCAGTACTCTCACCATGCATTTGCACTTGTATATAGCTTAACCCATCACTGATGGTGCATGTTGTACAGGACTTGACTATGGTGCAAGCTGATACATGATGTATTATAAATGTTATACCTATTGTCAGTGTTTTTCCTTATGCTATGCATTGTGTGTTTACATTATACTTACGCTTTACTATTATTTTCTTGGTAACTTTTCTTTAACATGGGCTGAGCCTAAAAATGGTCCAGTTGGATCGGCACTCTACCCAGGTAACCAAAAAGCAAACAGACAAATAAATACATGTAAATATGAATAAATCTGAGCTGTCTTTTATATGTTGTATAATAAAATAGTAGAATACTTTCTTAGTCAAAACAAAGCAGAGTTAGAGTAACAGCTATATTGTTGAGTGCTTATAAATGTCTTTAAACATACCCTTAAGTCTGAAAAGTATAATAACTAAGCCAGATGAGGTTTATCAAATTGTGCATTGTGGATACATGGAGATATGGACTGCACCTCTGACAGTCCTGCGTAATGCAACACTGATAACCAGATTATAACTTATTCCTTTATTGCTTCATCATGGATGTTGTTATGACAGCCTGCTGTGCAGATGTTTCATTTTAAGAATAGATCTTACAGCTTTACATATAAAATAATTAACTTTCTAAACACTTCATACTTCATTGGTATGTGTTATCAGCTGATTCATTGTGGTAATATATAGATATGCAATCAACTGCAATATACATAAGCTGCACTTCCTGCCAAAATAATTTAAACAACAGTTTATCTGATTCTGTGAGTTTTCCTTACTTTATCAAGATCCCTTAGGAAGGATATCATGAGTAGGATCTTAGAGGATGGGGTGCAATGTGGGGGATATCTCACTTTACAAAAAAATTTAAAGGATGAGACATTCTTGGCATCAGGCATGGAAAAGTAGATGAGGAACACTATAAATTTAAAATACTGGAATATATTAAATCCGGAATATTAGAAATATAACTATGGATTTATATCAATTTTATGGTATTAATATTATATGCTGGAGACCTTTCATTAGTAATCCAAATGTCAGATAAGAGAGGAGCCCTGGCTGTTATCTATAATTTTTACAGTAGAAGCTAGCAATCAAGCTATACATTGTTTGAATTTGTGAAACTGCTAAAAACTATGGGTAGGAAGCTGACAATAAAATCAGGAGGATAAGCTGTAGTAACATATGACTTCTCTGTAACATAAGAAATTATAATAACAGGTCATGTCAGGGTTCCTAGACTAGAATTTTTTTAATATGCTTTGAAAGTTACTTTGTAGGTACACTGAAAAAAATGCTTTGGAGCAAATAACAAGATTTACAGCAGACTGAATATACCACATTGTATAACGAATGAAACACAGGGAGAAACTCAATAAGCAGCAGCGAGTATCGGATCTTGGTGTAATTCATTATTCTATAGCTGCTTTGTAAATCTGATCTTTCTGAGAGGCTGCTGATCAAAACCTCAAGCACTGAAAATGTTGGCTAAAGATCTGTTACTGGTTTATACTTTCTGATTCCTAAGACCTGACAGTAATAAAAATAATTAATAGAAGAGAGTTTGAAGGATGAAACCAGTCACAACACTCAGCAATAATGATTTATCATTGTCTCATATCCTAGCAATTTAGAAATAAATGTAAGTCAGTAAATGTTTTTTCATCCCTTTGCACATTTATACCTGCATTTTCATTTTGCAGTATTTAGGAAAATTGGTTTTGAGAAAGAAGTATTTAACCGAGAGCTAAAGAGATACTGGAACCTTGTTTTTCATTTTGGCATATAAACATTCAAAAATAAAGTAGTCAGGTCCTTTTAGTAAATGTAGTGTGAAACAGTAATGAAGCTACATAACCCAAATGTAACAAGTTGGTGTGACAAAGATGCTTGTTGTGAAAATGGGGTACTATATTTATTTTTATTTATTTTTTGGATTATCCGTGGTGGTGCAGCGGTAGCATTGTTGCTTCACAGCAAGAGGTTCTCCCGTTCGATTCTCGGCTGGTGTGCGGGGAGTGCCTTCTGTGTGGAGTCTGCATGTCCTCCCCGCGGTCGAGTGGCATTCCGAAAGACATGCGTGAATGGGTGTGCCTTCATTGAAGGTTGGGTGTCGAACTGGCAACTTGGCACCATAAAAACTTACTGCCAATCATTAATGGACCAGAGTTCCACTGTGGCGACCCCTAACTGGGAAAAGCTGAAAGACAAACAACAACAACAATTTTTTGGATGAATAGGTAATCTGGGCACACATGACCTCTTATAGTCATGACCTAGTAGCAATACATTCAAAAGTATTTACTCACAGAACAATCCAGTTGGCAGACATGTGGGGGGCTTCAATAAACCCTACAAGGCTGTTTGCACCTGGTGCATGTTGTGGCACACAGTTTTAGATTCAGTAAGCGCCATGTAGAAGCTCGCACTACCGCGCAAACAAGGTAAACACCGTGGCATGCTAATTACAGCATAAACAGCTGAAATGCATGCTAATCAACCAATCCAACATGGTAACATGGTGGAGCTATTCAACAAGCTATAAAGCAACCATGTAGATTTTGTGCTGGTTTTTCCTGCGAATTCCAAAACCTATTGGAATACAGCCACAGAAAAGGAGTCTACATGGAAAGAATGTTAGAGGCTGCTGCTGTTTAAATTAATTTGTATGTGCTACAGGCTGAAGCCAATGTTGCTGCTGCTGCCAATAGGCCTAGGCCAAGAAGGAGAAGAGTTTTTGGGCCCCATTTAACTTTTCACAACCTACTTGATATGGAAATTGTAGAGCACTACAGGGTGGATAGGGACACACTACAGGAACTCTGCGACCTCTGCCATCCTCAACTCAGAGCCAGGGCCAATTGAGAAGAATCCAGCCTAGTGGAAACAAAGGTATGTGTGTCACTTAGAATCTTGGCTACAGGTACCTTTCAGAGACCAACAGGGCACATGGCGGGGTGTCACAGGCATCAGCATCCAGGATCCTCTATCAGTTCCTGAATATTGTATTCCAACATGACAGTGACCACATATATTTTCCCCATAGTCCCAAGGAGAGGGACAGAAATATGCTGGAGTTCTACCCTGTAGCACACTACCCTGAAGTACTGGGTGCCATAGATTACACATATATAGAAATTAAGGCACCACCCAGGGAACAGGGTAGGAGCTACATAAACAAAAAGGCTACCACACTATCAACTGCCAAGTTGTGTGTAATGCCAAGGGAATCATCTTGAACATGTGTGCTGGCAACCCTGGCAATTACCATGACCCACATATCTGGCACACCTCCAAACTATACCAGATGTTTACTGGGGGGATTTCCCACAGAGTCATGGGGGATGCAGGCTATGCACTGGAACCATGGCTAATGACACCCATCAGAAGTGCACACACACCCATGGAGGAACACCATAATGAGGCACACGCTCAAACCAGAAATATCATAGAACATGTATTTGGGCTGGTGAAGTCACAGTTTAGGTGCCTAGATGCATCCAGGGTAGCCCTACAGTACCATCTATGGACATGTACAGAAATATTCACAGTATGTGCTATGCTACACAACATCATACTGCCAAGGTCATCACAGCCACAGGTAGATGAGGAGTCAGAGGGGGAACCACAAGCTGCTGTGGGTGTAGGCAGATGTAGGTGTATTCAACATGCCCTTGCATTGGCTAACAGACAAGGCATAGCACACTCACTCACCACCTAGGAGCCTAAAATCTTCCTCCTACACACATACATATAGTAACATTGATGTCAGGCAACTCACACAACCTTTACCTCCCCATGTATTGGTTGTGTACTGCTTGCATCAGACAGAGTCAGCCCTGGACTAAAACTGTGCCAACTGTTGCATTTACAAGGTAAGTCTTGAGGGTCCCATTACTTGACTATTTCTCCCCAGTAAATTATGCATATCTTTTAATTAATTTCTATAATACAGCACCACTTGTGAGGGCAGCACCCCCCATCACTTAAAATAACAGCTAACCATGCATACAAAGTGCACTATAGCCTTAACCATCAAGATGCAATAGTGCTACCTGCTCAATAAACTAAAACGCTTTGTAATTCTATATGATTTCCCTTCTGAGCAGCATAAAGTTAAAAATTTAGCTTACACTTTAAAAATTCATTACTATATCTAAAATTCCACCATACTCTCTCTCACACACTCACCCCTCTAATTACTTAAAATGCACCCACCAAAGCTAACTAATCTAAAAAACCTTCTCACTCTAACTAAAATCTCCACACTCACCTAAGTATCATTGCTAAGAGAATTTCAAACAATAACACAATAAAAACAAACATGGACAGACTATAATTATTGCCAGCAAAAACTTAGAAAAATAGGCAAATTTGTTACAAATTGTTAGTATGCATAAAAGAAAAAAGAAAAGGCGTCTAAAACATAAAAATGTCTGTTATTATTTAGCAAGCAAATACACACACACAAGGGGGACACACTACCTAAAACTTATACATACACATACAGGGCAAAGCTCACCATACACAAAACGTTAGCTTAGCAACTAGAAATACACATGAAATACCTAATGTTGGGAGGCAATCCAAAACTGAGAAATGAAAGGAAAGTTGAAGCTCAAACATTTGTTAGATTATTTAGCAACTTTAGAAGTATGAAGAAATAAAAACATGTAATTGAAAATTATTTTTTAATCCTTCAAAATTTAGCATGATTAATCAAAAAATCTTTTTTGCAAACAGCTTCAAAAAAAAATTTATGCACTGATGATTTAAAACCCAAACCTAAAAAGTGGTTACTAGAAAAATAATCTTTTGTATTCACATTCCTTTTAAAAATAAGGAGAACTAAAAAATGTTTGCCAAAATAATGTTTTTTCATTCTTATTAGAATAAAGAAAAAAGAAAAACACAATTTTATGAAAAAAAAACTCAAAATATGAGGCAAAAATCTGATTAGTGATTTTAATGAAACCCACAAATACATGACAAAACAGACCTACCTCTGGCAATTGCATACCCTCCCTGCCCAGTTACTGCAACCCTACCACCACTTACACATTTCTCTGAAGGAGACACACCTCACTCTGTGCTGCATCATTAGAAGTTTAAAAGTAAAAGCTGAAATCACCCCTCTCAAGTCTGTATGATATTGTAGAAGGGCAAAAGCATTTCAGACTCCAGAATGGGAGTCTGTAGATAGAGAAGAGGAGTGAGGCATCATTGAGGCTTGAAGAGAGATGACAAGAGATTTTAGATGCTTAGGGAGTTATCATTGAGGCTTTAAGCAAATTAAAAGCATATTATCTATCATAATCTTAATAAATGCCTAAGCTTCAATTGATTCTTCATTACTATGCTCTAGCCTCCTCAAAGCAGAAACCCAGCAGCAGCGAGCAACAGCAGAATATTGGAAAAGTGTAACATGTACCACAGCTAAAAGTGTTAAACAAAGTGTCACTGAGTTTTGATGTAAAGTAAATAAAACTAAAAATGACTGAATAAAAACAAAAGCAGTGTCAAATCTAACAAAATAAAAAGCAGTGTAGTACAGTAAACAAAAATTAAAAACCATAAACAAAACAATAAATTCCACTGCAGCAACATTTTAATTTAAATTTTAAATATATAAAAATTTAAAAGCATTTTTACATACTTTGGTCAGTAAAACTATGCATAACTTATTGCATTTTACACATTCACAACATGTTACACTTTTCCACATTCACACTTTGAACACACAAAAAGACATGTTAGAAATGTTGAATTGAAAAGTATTAAATATATATATATTAATGCATAGTAAACAATAAAACTAGATTATATATGACATGCACTTTACTACGCACTTTTTAATTATAAAACATAATTATATATATATATAAGCAGTATATAATTCCAGAACCACATTTAACCATAACCACTATAAATCTAAATCCACTAATATTAAAAGCTAACTAATTCAACCAAAAAAAAATCAGTACAAAAAAACCACAAAACACCAAAAAATGGAAATAAAGTAAAAAAATATATGCTATAGTATAGTTTATCTTATTTTAATTCATACAATGTTTTTAAGCTATACTGACCAGCAGTGCACACATCTATTCTGTCACGTCATAGTAATTCGTACTCCATATGTCACTATAAAGCAAACACCGTCCATATGTCACTATCAATAACCTTCCTACCTAAATTTACTAAAACTAAACCTACATCCAACTACACATATAAAAAAACCATGCCTTTATTTATTTATTTTTATTATAAGTTTATATAAACAGTTTAAATGTAAATAGCAAACAAGCATAAAATACATTAAGCAAAACATTTGTTTTATATAAATTTTAAAATTAATTTTCAGCTATTTATGTTACATAATAGATCAGTTGGGCTAGTTTTAATGTCCTTTTTGAGATCAGTTGGGTAATGACTAATGTCCTTAAAAAAAAAAAAAAGTACTACAAAATTAAAATAATAAAGACTACATGTCAACATTTTTTTACATACACAAATTTTTAATTGCCCAAATACGAGCTTGTACTCCTTTAAGCCCCCATCTCTCACAACTGCCCATCTCTCACCCTGTTGTTGGTCCCAAGGTCTCATTATGCACACTACTCAAATGGCAGGCTCCAAGCCGGCTTCCTCATGTCTATGCAGATATGACTATTCATTCTGCAAATTAGAACACTCACTGTTTTAACAAATTTTTCTGTCTTCTTTTGCTTAATTACTTTTTCTCCTGTCACACAGTTAACAAGAACTTTAACTGTGTGATTGATTCCACAGGTCGGGATTTTTTATTTCCAAGGAAAACCGCTCCAGGTACCACCACACAACACTGAAAGAAATGTATCTTACACACTACACACTAGTAGCAGCCCTCCTGAGTCACACAGGAGCAAAAACACCTGTTACATCTTGCATGACTGGATGCAAAGGGCAAAGGAGGAAGAAAAAAAAAAAAAAAAAAAAAAAGTTTTTTTTTTTAAAATAAATAAATTTCTCAGCCCAGTTCCAGGGTGTGCAAGTGCCCCACCCACCTCTGAGGCGCCCTTGCCTGGAGTGTATTGTGTAATAATTTGAATGACTGGCATATCCTTGTATTTCACTAATTAGTACTGTAAGCAAGTAAAAGGTCTGGGATTGTTACATAAATGATCTTAACATGTGCCAGCAGAGACTTATGTGACTTATATGTGTCCATTATCAAGTAGAAGGCCTCAGGCATCAAGGGTTCACACAGTTATATCTCTCAAAAGTACTGATGATCACTGCATGCCCTCAGTTTAACACCATACTTTTGTACTGGAAAATCATTAAAGAGTGACGTTAGAAAGTAATGATACACATTGCAGTGTCTGACTTTACAACCCTCACAAGATCATTCACAATAAAGCTGAGGAATTTTGATACTATCAACTGTCTAACTTTCCAAGGCCAATACATGTCAAAGGTACAATTACCAGTTCAACACCACAATACTAAGCACTAAGCACTAAGTCAGTTATGCACCCTAAGCATCAGATGCAAAACGAATGCATCCCTTAATCCAAAGGATAGAAAATAGGAATATGGCACAGTTATTATCACTTGCACAGGGTGTTGTGTGAGGGGGCAGGAAGCCTAGGCTGACACAAAAGATTGGTGAGTGTGTGTGAGCAAGAAAGAGAAGCAGGCAGCTATTTGGATAAACCAATAAATGGCCAGTGAGACTAAATAAGTTTTAAGCTGCATGGCTGAACCACTGCCA
The DNA here is from genome assembly GCF_019279795.1 of Protopterus annectens. Taxonomy (NCBI): domain Eukaryota; kingdom Metazoa; phylum Chordata; order Ceratodontiformes; family Protopteridae; genus Protopterus; species Protopterus annectens. The sequence continues at coordinate 640,320,470 of NC_056729.1, read as the reverse complement.
CTGTTGTGTGTGAGTCTGTAGGGGTCCCCCAGGTGAAACTGGTGTGTCAGCGTCTGTGTGAACACAGCCAAGCTCTGTGCTGGCTCTACATCTTTGTATGTTGGACAGGTGTGAGCCATGCATGGCAGATGTGGCAGTTCATCACTGTCATACCCAACCACAAAAACTGGCTCTACAGGGCTTGTATTGGCATGTCCCCACCCATGATCAAATGCACTGCTGCTACCTATACATGACTGATGTCTGCTGAATGAGCTCCCTTCATGGGGATGTTCAGGACCATGACCCCATGGCCTGTCACATGTAGGTGTAAGCAGCACACTCACTGTCAGAGCAGTGAAAGCACTGCCACTATGGGAGTGTGATTGGACATGGCCACGTTGTCTAACAGCAAATGATGTGGCTGACCTATACCCATGAGGATGCCATTCCCCTCCCAGCAGACATTCCATCACAGACAATGCTTGTTCCATGACAGACACCCCTCGTTCCATCACAGACACCCCTCATTCCAAAATGTCATTCATCAGATCCATTGCATGGGCAACATGGTGGAGGCAGTCACACATGCCAGCCTGTGTCACATCTACAACTCTAAGAATTTGTCTGGAGCACCTATGGGAATGTGCCTGTGCCTCCACAATAGCCCTAAACATATGTTGAGTGGCACAGGAAGAGAAACTTGGATCAGGTAGAGAAGGGACAGCAGGCTTCCTCTGCACACCCCTATTAACCCTTCTGCATGGCACCTCACCCACATTTTAGTTGCAGCCATACTAAACAGGCACCATAGTCACAGTAGCCACACTTCCCTGATCAACGGCCTCATCCTCCACCTGTCCAATATCTGAGGCTCACTGGAATGGGTAGGCATAAGTCTACTGGCTGTATTACTGGAATTGCAGGAGATGGCTGTATGTCAACCTCAATGTCAGATTCAACCTCTGCCTGACTGTGACTCAATTTGGCTGCCATCATCATCAGAGTCTGCTGATACACTGACATCAGGTGGCAAATGGCACAGACTTCTACTGTCATGATCACCTGTGATAAAAAGCAACTAACACAGGAAAAAATTAATTCCTACACTACTGTAGTCCAATGTATGCTAACAAACTAACAGTGCTGCCACAATTATAGACAGCACAGCAACACACAGAACAGGCCTGACATCAACAGCATACACTAAAATATTTCTTTAAATTGCTCAGCAGAACTGACATAAAAATGTTTGGCTTACCATCTGCAGATTAGATTCTCCTCTGTAATCTAGATTGTCCTGGAAGAAGTTAAGCAAGAGGTAAGAGCAACATCATCACAATTAACAGTAACACAGGGAGTAGTACTTATACCCACTTATATGTCCATTAACTATACTTTCAACAAAAATGTGGCTGACAACTCCAACCTAGGCTAATAACTGTAGCAATCTTCAATCCCCCCACCAAAAAAATTCATGTGACAGAGAAGTAATGTATTGATTTTGATTGTTTTACTATGCAACAGTATTCAGCTGTTAAGATACCAAAGCCTACCTGGAAGCTCCTCCTGGGACATGCTTGCTGACTCTGAAACTATTACACAGACATCAAAGACATGCAGTACTGTACTTTACTGGGAGCTGTCTGGATCCCCGATATTGGCCAGGAACTCTTCATTTGGTATTAGTGATATTTCCATAGCAGGACCTCCCCTGATGACCATCTGGTCATAACCCACTGCAGCTGCTCTCCTCCATGCAGATATGATTATGTCAGTGGCCCTGTGACACACCTGCTCATATGTCCTGCTATGGCCACCCATGGCATTCACATCATCAACAATCCGGTGCCAAATTTGCCTACTGCATGCCATATCTTCCTGTTCCCTTTCCAGCAGAAAAGAACATGCATCCACTATTACCTGATTGTGAGCTTCAGTGAAGGGGGTCTCTGAGGATTAACATGCGTGGATGGCATACTCCTAGGTGTTCTAAAAGACAAAAGAAGGATAATACACATAAGTATCACATAGCTGCAAAATAACTGTTCCCAAATAAAATAGAAAAGGTAGTCGCTTGGTATTACCTGCTGGCGAAACATAAAACAGTCTAGAGATGTGAAATATGACCAACAGGCTGGATGCAAACCAAGCAGAGCAACAATAGCAGCATATCCTTGTTTGTGCCATAACAGTAACTCAGCCCCCCCCCAAAAAAAAAGAGTAGTCTATCCTTGTTTTTGCCATAGCAGTAACTCAGCTTTGCTTTCTCCCAAAAAAGAGTAGTCTGTCCTTGTTTGTGCCTAACAGTAACTTCCCTAAAGAGCAGGGAAAGGACACATTTTGCTAACAAACCATTTCTGAAATGTTAAAAGTGTGATCAAAGGAACTGTCCCTGAAATATTTGCACATATTTATCACAGAGAATTCAATTTTCATGTATTGGCAATCATGTATACATATGAAATGGCTTGACAAACATGCCCATGCCATCAGTACACTTCTAACTAATGCATACAGACAAAAGTGTAAAAGCCTTTGCTTTAGATTTTTCAATAATCCTCTCTACAGCTATATTTTGAAGAAATAGCATATGTGCAGTTTTCACAACATAACCTAGTCTCAACACCAGTTAGCCTAAGTACACTGTTGCCTTTTTAAATGGGGTAGATTCAGTGTTGTTAGCATGATGAAGATGCAAATGAGGTGTGAACTCATTAGACTTGCTGAATCACAAATAGGTATGGGTCCTGTTCTCTCTGCAGTCAAATGTGTGTATGTGTATGTGTATGTGTGTGTGTGTGTGTCTAGACAGAAGAGCAGAAGTGTGTATCCCACAGTTACTGCTCCAGTGGCATGGACTGACAGCATTTTGATTCTTGCAGATGTCTACACATCCATTTCACATAGCCCACCAAACATCTTGTCTCCCACATGGTCTGCTGATGTCATCTACTATAAGTTCACCTGCACTCTTTTAAAAGTCAGACTTGTGCTGTGGCACTTGCATAAAGTACTGAGTTATGTAGTCTGTGTACTTAAGTAGGGGTTCTGCTGATGCCATCAGCTATAAAGTGTTGTCTGAGACACTCCAGCTTAGACTTGTGATGTGGCACTTGTGTAAAGTACTGAGTTCTGTTGTCTGTGTACTTAGATAGGTAGGTGTTCTGGTCTCACTGTAGTCAACTGTATGTGTGTATCTCTGTGTATAAGCTCTTGCTTAACATTATGGAGAGCATTTTACACCAGCATGTGGGACACTGTTATCACCATATTCTTCTCAACAGACACTGTTGATGTCATCAGCTATATCAGATTTTTGGACATGCAGTACTCCCACCAGGGCAGGGTCAGACAGAGGCCAGGCAGAAGTCACTTCATCCTATAGAAGACAGATTACAGTGACATGACTTTCAATCTACATATATCATGACATGGTTCGTAGGCTCTGTGTTATTTTGCTGAGAAAGCCCTGTGGTATCTCCAGCTGATGTATGTGTCTGGTGAGGTACATGCAAAAGGGAGCATTATACTTTATTAGTGCTCTGATGAGGTTCGAGTACAGTGCTGTCATGCAATCCTAAGATCTGAATATGATAACATGACTTATGATGTGGACAGCATAGGCTTTCAATATCAATGTGGACACTTGGTGTTCAAAGTTCAGATTGCTATCTACATGTGTTCCCAGAGCTTGCATCACTGGGTTTCACCTGTCCACTTTCCCTATGTTCATTCCTACAATTCATCTGTGTCCTTACTCAATAGACACACGTCTCCTGAGTGTTCTTTTTACATGGCAGTCCATGTCATATCAAATCATTTACACAGGTTCAGTACAAAATGCCAGGAATTTGATATCACAATTCTCTTCACTGTTGATAACACTATCCTGTACTGTGTTTGGACCATATACTTCTAATTCATACCTCTCAAGAGTCCAGATATTCCCAGGATGTCCAGATGTGCTCTATAGCAAATCTGTGGCTTTCTGCCATATCACTGGAATGATCTCAGGACTGATGTGAGTCAATATTACAAACATTTGAGTTCATACCTCTCAACTTTCCTGACTTGTGCAGAGTGTCCAGTTTTTGTCTCATATGTTTGATCTTTTCCTCATAAAATTTTGGTTTTCTGGCAATTCATCGGCTTATCATTGTGGATTTAAGTCAGAAACTAATGACAGACATTTGAATTTCAAACTTCATGCTCTTCAGAAAAAAATTCATGCTACTGTACAACCTATTATTCTATCACCGTTCTAAATTTGGAAGAACAATATTACAGTCTGTCCCTATTTTGGGTCCTTTAACCCTCATTATTTATGGGTTTTTTTTTTGAGATTTCTTGCTCTAACAGGTTGAGAGGTATGTTTGCGTTTCATTCTACCACATTTCTATGTGACATCTATATCAGATATTTTCCTATTTGTGGTTAATTGTCCCTGCATTATGTTGGCCTTTGTGCAGATGTGTTGCACTAACAAATTGACAGCTGTCTGTGAAGCCTTGGTGATCGTTGTGGCATTCTCTACAAATCCACAAACCATAGCTGCTCTGCTTTTAACAGGATTGCTATCCACATTTGCTTGCACAGTTTCCTGGCCTGCAACACTGTTGCCAGCCATGAATCCTTGCTTAGACATGGTGCATGGCACTAATATGCATTGTGTGGTGGTGCACGCTGATGCTCACCTTGCACCATTGTGCACAAACATAAACTTCTTGTAGGATTCACATGGAGCCTACATTGAGTTTATTGAATCCCGGGGATGGAATATTATATGAATATTAGAGTAACAGGCATGCATGAACAAGAATAAACAATGCAGAAGAAGTGACATAACACTCATACAGCAAGAGTTATGTAGTTATATAATATGTCGCTGTTAAGGTCATGTCAAAGTAAATGATAAGAATAAATAGCTTGTTTGAGTGCTAATGTTCTTAGGCTATAACTGCTTTGGAAAAATGCATTTTTAATATTTTCCTGCCTCTTCCAGTTTGATCATATAGCTCTTTCTGATGTACTGATGAGAAATCTGTTTCTTATGTCATACCTGGTGTTATACCTCCAAATAATCATGTGGGGGGGTACCTTTGGTGTCCAAGGAAGAACTGGCCTATTAGTGACCCAAGATACTGTTAAGGTAGGGTAAGGCACATGCTGTGTTACAGCTGGCATCATATGAAGCTTATGAAGATTTTTTTCCTGAGCCCTAGTCTCCTGGCTCATCTATATAATGTGCATGCAATCATAGTTATCAACTTCTTTGGTGAAGAGTCAAGTGGCAAAGCCAAAATAATAAATAACAGAGGGAACAAAAACCCCAAATCAGGGACAGTTTTTCCCTCTAGAAAGAAGTTAAAAGAGCACCAGATTTTGCAGTAATGTGCATTTGCTGAAGAATAAAAAGTATGAAACTTATCTGGCACTGTTGACCTCCCATAATCCTAAGTGATTTAACAGAAAATGAAAAATTCTGTGAGGGACATAGTAAAAAAGATAAGGCAAAATTAGGGGCATGCTGCAAAATGTGGGATATTTGAGAAGTATTCACACAATGTTATCCACCCTTGGCATCATCTTACACATGTGTTCCAGATATGGACTCCGGCTACCTGAGTTTTGTTTTTACCTACATATGGCCTCCAGTCTCTACAAAAGGATAGTTCTGTATGATAGAGCCTCCTGCACCATTTCCTGATATAGGAATACTGGCATTTGACTGCTCACCCCTACCTCTTCAGGATGACTTTTTAGGTGCCAAGTGCACTGCTGTAAGCCTGGTTACCTGTGCTAACATCAGGGCTACAACCTCTGTGTGAATAAATCTGAAATGCCATGGCCACCTACAAAAAGAGGCTGGTCACCAGTGCAGACCTCAGGGCTTCTGTGTTAGGCCCACTCTTCTTTAGCATCTATTTCTTCCATGTCAAAGCCAATATCAAAGGCCTCTGGCTAACCAAGATCGCAGATGATTGCAAACTGGGAGCCATTATTGAATCCCCCCAAGATAAGAACATCCTTCAGGAAGGTCTAATACAGACAAACGCTTGATGACAAAGCCATTATAGTACCTTTTGGGAAGTCTGCCACCCTGGGTAACTATGTCATCAATAAAACACCCTTAAAAGCTGATTCACTAGTCAAGGATCAGGGAACCCATGTAGATAGTAACCTAGTCTTCAATAAATATGTGTTTATGGTAGTAAGAAAATCCTTTGATGTTGCTCAACATATAAGCAAGGGCATAGCATCTAGGTCCAGAGAAGTCATCATTCCATTGTACTCCACCCTCATTAAACCCATCATAGAGTATAATGCCCCCTTTGGCATGTACCTGACCAGACACATACAACAACTGGAACGGCCACAAAGGTTCCTTACAAAAAGAATACAGAGAGTAAACACAATGTCCTACACTGATCACCTCAAAGTCTTGTGTCTTTATTCAGTATCACACAGACTTCTGACAGGTAATATTTGCTTGGCATACAAGGCATTCTTGGACCCTGTTTTGATGTACTTTTTGTGCATTCACAAAACAAACAACATTAGAACTACTAGATTCAAACACCTAAATTTTACTTGCAACATAAGAAGGACATCTTGGCGAGACAAGAATGGTTCTCAGAGAATTCCCATTCTCTGGAATAGGATCCCCATCTATGTAAAGTAAAGTTCTTCCCTATACCTATTTAAGTGCAACTTGGACCAATATTTGGTTATCGGAAATTTACGACCAGTCTGGCTCCTATGTCTCTTATGGACAGATGCAATCAGTACATCCTCTGTATACAAATCATATTTCTGGGTCACATTTGGGTTGCAAAGCTAGGCTTATAAGGGCCCTAGTGGTTATTAGTTTAGTATACACCTATGAATCTATGAATCCATACTTTGAACGGTAAATTATAGTCTGAAAGATGAAAGTGGTAGTGTGTTTCTATTTTCTAGTGTTTCTAGTGTTACTGACATATTGGTATTAGATGGCATATTAAACATCTTAAACTGTAATATATTCTCTTTCTCCATCCCCGTATAATATTTCCAACAGTAGAATGTGCCATCCTGAAGGTCATTAAGTAAGTACAATATATCAACATGAAGTTCGGGAATTGAGCATAGGCCAGGACTGTTAAGGTGTAGTGGCAGCTGCATGCTATAAAAATCCCTTCTGATTCCATGAACCTATAAATGCTACCTACAAATCTGACAAGACTTAAAAACAGTTTATAAGATATTCCTCTGACATATGAGCAAAAGGGGAACTCTGTCTGAATTGTTAGCGTTCAAGAAGCATTGCTTGATTTGGATTGTAAGTATAATATCATTTGCAATTATACAGACTGTGTAAAACCTTAGTGAATAAAAATGTGCTAGTTAAGTTGTTATTAGGAAAATAATTTCACAGTGCAGTGTGTGATTAATTTAAAATAGGTGCAGCTCACTTCTAGCTAACTTTTTTCTGTGTGAGACAGCACATGACAGATAAAAACATCTTGTGGTTTGAATATTGCATTTGTTTTGATTTTGTGTAATTGTTCTATGGCTTCCATTTCACATTTGACATTCTCTATGGAGATGCAAAACACAGAACTGTAAAAGCAAGAAAGAAAACAGAAATTAGTGGAGCACTTGAAGTTGCTGTATCCAGCCAATATGGTAGAAGAGCTGTTTGCATTTACCCTATAATTCACTGTATAACATCTGGTAAGCATTCACAATTACAACCCAACTGACAACCAGTAAATCCCTTCTCACATGACACCTCTTTCCTCCACCTTGTATTCTCACACTTTGTGATATGGTACCAGGGAAACAGCAGGCATGAACATTAATCATCTCTACTGTGATGATGTCAACCCTTGAAGCAAGAAAGCTTTTGGAATTAATATGTTTATTGCAAGGCTGAGATACGTTGCACCACTACTAGTTTTTTATTCCCTAGACAATACATATTTACACTAAACAGCACTAAGTAACATCTGTTGTGTTACCACACTTTCTGAATGCAGTTCACCAGTCTTTTAACAGTGAAAAAGGGCAGAGTGGGTTCATATTTCAGCTTGCTGTTATATATTCTCACCTTTAAAATATTAACCCCACACATTGCCCTTCCCTTGCATGTAAATCGATAACAACTCACAGTTATCCACTGAGGTTAACGATCAAACTGACGTCAGCGTGAGAAGACTCACATTTACACTTGCACAGGTAGAAAAGGTTTTTAGGAAGGTTGCACTAGCAAATTGTAATAACCTGTGTCTTAATATCAGCAATAAATAGAACATATTTGCTTTCAAGAATAAGCTTAAATAACATCTAAATATGGACTAGAAAAGTTAGTGCAAGTTAGATAACAGCCAAGGTCAACTTCCTAAAAAAACAGTTTTTGAAATGCACCCTATCTCCTATTTCAGATTGTACACAATGGTCTTTATGATAATTATTTTACAGTCACATCTGTTTGCATTTTATCATATTTATAGTCCTTTTCCTGTAGGTAGTTGCATAACTGTATATGTCTGTGTCTCTGACCTGGGTTATAGCTGAAAAGGCTCTAAGGACCAGATCACTTGATTGTCAGACAAAAATAAACAAACTTTCAGCACAAATTTAGAACTCTAATAATATCTAATTAAAGACATTTTTGGGCAGATAAAGACACACTCAATTCAAATCTGAAGAATTTGAAGGTAGCTGCAATATAGGAGGGTATGGTAAGCTGAACCAGTGGGTGCCTAATGTAAGTGCAAAACATAAAATACTAATCAATGAAATAGTATATATGAAGTCTGAATTTAGCTTGAAGCGCTTCCATACTCTGAGGTACGGTAACCTCAGTGTTGGTATATGTAGTTAGTGGGGATTTGGGGGGCAAAGTGGGATAGTTCCCATTCAAATTTGCTTAGATATTCTAATAAGTGCAAATCAGTATTTTAGATGCTAAGATAATGTTTGTTTTTCACTGCGTGTATGGTCTCTGTTTTTGGGAGCCCATAAATGTCACTATAAAAAGCATAATTAGTTCTCACATGTGCAATACAATACAATGCTTCACACACCGTTTCCTGAGTTTGGAAGATTTCAGCACATTTACTCACTTAATGTATAGCTTATTACAAATTTAGCTCCAGCATTTGACACATCAGTTATGTTTTGAAAATATAATACAATATTAATAAGAATTTGCAGTGTCTTCTTCATCTTGAAGAAACGACAATATTAATTGTTGTCTGCCCTGTCAATGTACACTTTGCTCATTTTCAGAGACCTTTGGCCATCTATGAAAATTAAAACTTACATCTGATTTGGTATGTTGAGATAAGGTTGTCTAAATTGGAACATTTTTTATGGAATCCTGAGATTTTGTAGGACAAACCATACTGACAACCAATGCAAAAAGCTGGACTTAACCTTTTTGTTAAAATAAAAGCTTGTTCTTGTAGATTTGAGTTATATATACTATTTCATGTAATATTACAGGTCTATGCCATTTGACTGACTGCTCATTTGACTGAAACATATTTCACTAAAAACATGTTTGAATGAATCACAATTGATAAAAAAGTGTAGAAGCCTAAAGAAAGTGTGTGATGGTGCCACTTTTGGTTATATGAGTTATTAGGGAAGTCATTTTAGATAAGTATGTGTAGATTTGTGAGTATGTGTGGATTTATAATGGCCACTATTATGTTGTACCATCACATCTCTAGGTATTTGTGCTTTTACTCCAGCACTGATTCAATGTGTGTGTGGTGTTTTTTCTTTTCTCCACAGTGCTACGCATGTGAAGTTGGTATATCCAAGTAAGGAGGTATGGAGGTGACAGGCAGAGGGATTGTCCCCTTAGAAAAGCATTTTTTACAATATATTTGTTGTGTAGAATGTTTTCTATCAATTGTGATTTAATAAATTAATTTTCTGTCAATTGTGTTCAGTGATTTATGATTCAGTGAAATAAGCATTTGAGGTTTGCAATTTTTCGTGTTTTTTTGCGGGACACAGCTGCCCAAATAGGTACTATCCTATAAAAAGAGGAAAGGTGGTAACCTTATGTTGAGACAAAGATGAATGCCATGCCAAATGTCACTGAAATACAAAATAGAATAATGTAAACTTACATTGCCTGATACTTTACCAAGAAGCAATGAAACCTCAGTTCTCATTGCAGATGAGGAGTGCATGATCCACTTAGTCTGTACATTTTTATAGGATGAGCTTCTGGTCATTTGTATGCATCAGTTTATCACCCCACCCACCTGCTGTCTTTCCTTGTAAAGATGGTCTTGACCCCTGTACATGCACTATAGAACTGAGCCACTATTTATGACCTTATGTCATCTTCAGGAATGCTACTATATTCATCCATTATCCTTCCTATGAAGTAATAATTGCTTGTATGTGGTTTTCTTTTGTAATATGGTCATACAGACTTTTTCCTTTCCCTTGAGATACTTATAGTGTGTTATCATGTCTCTGCCAGTCTCTTCTTTCCTCAAGGTTATACATGTTTGGCTATTTCAGGGTCTCTTTCGATGGGTTTTTGATGCAGAATGTGTGCCTTTTGTCACCCTTCTTTGAACTTCTTTTATCCTGCTTATGTTGTTATGCTGCTAAAATCTCTAAGATTACAGAAATATTACAGACTGGTTAATGACTATTAATTGGCTATATAGAAAGACAATAACTTCTCATTTTCTACTGATGGTGCTTCGTTCTATGTACCAGAATATTTCACTGGCCTTCTTTGTTGCTTTGCAATATTACTGCTACACTTTTGAGTACTCCAATGAAACTAACAACAGATTGTTTTCCTCTTTTGTGACTGATTTTACTCAAACACCTGCCCCTCCAGCTGCATATGCCTTATTTTGTTTTTCTGATTCCCAGGAGCACTAGCATTATTTAATGTTTGCAAGGAATTCAAGCTGTAATATTTTAGACCATTTTTCCAGTTTGGCCAAGTTTGTTCTCTTCATTTCTATGCACTGTTTTGCACATCCTTGCTTTTTGTATTTTGTAGAAGTCTATGTCACATAATCAAACTTCCAAAATTCCGAGCACCATATGTTCGAACTTGGAAGTTCGAAATGTGATAACATCGAAACCTCAGAACAGTGAATTTTTTCCCAGGAAAAAAATTTGCTGTTCCGAAAAACACACACACAACACAAGCACACCACAAACCTAATAAACCTACACTAAACCTTACATATACAACTATCTATGCACTAACCTTAACCCAAACCCTAACCCTAAGGTCAGTCACTATCACACACTTACCTTACCCACACCCTAACCCTAAAGTCCGTCACTATCGCACACTTACCTTACCCGCACCCTAACCCTAAAGTCCATCACTATTGCACACTTACCTTACCCGCACCCAAACCCTAAAGTCCATCACTATCGCACACTTACCTTACCTGCATCCAAACCCAAAAGTCCATCACTATTGCACACTTACCTTACCCGCACCCTAACCTTAATGTCTGTCACTATCGCACACTTACCTTACCCGCAGCCTAACCCCAACGTCCATCACACTTGCACACTTACCTTAACCCGTTCCGTAACTTTCTCACCACAGTGGAGAAAATGTCAAAGCCGCAGAAACAGCCAACTGAATTCTTTCCCTGGGAAAGAATTCGTATTTCCACGGCTTCGACATTTTCAATTTTCGAACTTCCCCGTTCAAACTTCTAGTGTTCGTACATCTGGAAGGTCAGTTAAATGACATAGACACTTTTGTAGTCAGCAAAAATAAACTTTTCCTTCCAAAGTTTATACAGACATTGAAAAGGACATGTTCCAGTAAGTTTTGGTAAAGATGTGATAAAACATTTTAAGCTTTATCATGATTCCACACTAGTTACTATCCCCTTGTGTCCACACTAGGTACCATCCCCTTGTGTCCACATAATTTACCATCCCCTTGTGTAAGTGAACTCTGGTTATTGTAATTCTCCACGTTCTATTGTGCACCTTACATTTCGTCCAAAATACCACCCTACCACTCCTACCAATCTGTTTAATTTGTTGCTAACATTTTACGTGTCACCATGTGAGCTGCTTAGATAAACACTAATTAGGTCACATCTACTTATCTTTCCACTTTAACAACTTGAAAACCTGCTAAAAAGTCAAATAACTCTCTTACATTTGCTTTGCATGACCTTCCTCTTGTAAAAGTATATGCTATAATATGTTTCACAAGTTTCCGGAAAGTTTAACATTTAATGATTTTATCTTTTTTCGCCAACAAATAAGGCCAAATTAAAAGATGATAGTTTGAGCCTCTGTTTTGCTTTCATTCTTTTGAAGGGACATCACATCAGCTGCTTTCCAGATTTTGTATACTAAACTACCAGCCATGATTTGCTGAGGGTTTTGCAAGTGGTATTACCAGCTATCATGCTGGTTCTTTAAGAATGTTCTGCTGATTCCATTAGGCTGCACTGATTTGTACACCTACTGTTTTTCTAACTTCTTTCAAGAGTCTTTCCTCTATGAAAAGCAACGACGGAATTGCCCTTGTCACAGGCATTACTACGGGCTATTTTTGGTAAATGCCCCTTCTCCTCCAAGAATACTGAGAAAAACTATTTGGTTGTCAGCCCTGGTTTCTTGCCACATTTTCTATCTTTCATTTGTCCTTTTCAGTCTATCTCTGAGTCTTGTTTTGCTCCCTTGAAGATCAGCAAGTTTTATATTCTGTCTTGTTGGAATTGGTTATCTTCTGTTATGCTTGGGCTTTTTGTCTTGTGACTGACCCTCCATGTTTCTTCTGTTTAAAGACTGTTGGGATGGTTTATTTTCTTTTTTGTTCTCCATATTTACATTTACTAAATATTATTCATTTTGTTGCACAGTCAAAGTTACTTTCACTGCGAACTGGAGTATTTTCCTTACTTAGACTTGTAGATTAATTTCATGCATATCCTTGTTGCTTCTGTGGTGACAGTCTTGCTGTTTCTGCATTGTTATCCCTCTCTCATATTTATTACAACTTTTCTGAAGTACTGCACTGCCTCTTTTTTGCCCATGACTGCACTTTCAGAGTCTAGTGCCCTCATATTTGATTAGCTCAGATGCATCTTTTTTTTAAATAATGGTGAGCCACTTTTTGGTGAATAGTCATTCACAAATGATTATATAATGGTGTGAGATTATTTCCATCTTCCATTCTTATAACACAATTTCCAAGACTACCTTATCCTAACTAAACTATAGCATTACAAATCCAAAGCCTATCCTTTTTATAATTGCAAGAATGAGTCTGTGTGCATTGCATACAATGTTTTTTTTAGCATTTACACATTATAATTCCTGTCAGCAACAATCCACCTCTTCATATGCCTAAGGATACAGTCTATTATTTTCTACCCTTTCTCTATATTGAACCACTGTCTGTGTCTTTTTACCCTATAAAGCAAATGTCTTTTTTGGTACTTTTATGATGTCACATTAGAAGTTGCACCACTAATCATTTTTTGAATTTGAGGTAAAAAAACAGGTTATTGGTTGAGTTACACTACCTGACTTGCATTGTTTAAATACTTGATAATGAGACCTCTAAATCTGTTATTGAGGTCCCTGTCTCTCTTTTTAGGTACATTCATAGGTTAGTAAATTAATACTAGGCTAATTACCTTTATAGGCCATTTTAAGCATAGCCAAGTACCCCATGTGGGTATTAAACCCTACCCCTTGCATCTGTAAGGTAAACACCTTAACCATTATGATAACCTCCCTCTTGGGTCATAACAACATGATAGAACTATATCTTTCCAAACAGATCCTCAGGCTCAAGTGAAGCCAAAGTCCTGATCTTTGCACTAGTTGTTTAGCCATTATTTGTGTTGCAAGATGCATAGCAGCTTACGATTATTGATGCACTAAATGAGCAGAACTTATGAGAAAGGTACCATGTACACTTCTCACATACCAGTCCTACACAGTTCTTTAAAGGCCTTCTCTACTGTCCTAATCCCTTTTCCAGCCAAGTCATTTATCTTTACTTAGACAGTCACTTCAAGGGTCAAGCAGTTCTTGTGATACTAAACATTCTTACCCTGCCTCTGCTGTTCTTTGCACTAGAGCCACACCTTAAGCCTCTCTGTCCTCCCGCAGAAACAAGGTTTTCTTCTCATTTAAGCTGGTGTCGCTATCATATGCTTTTCCATTGTGAATGCTCTTTGCAACTCCCTTTGTCTTCAGGTTCATTTTAGGAGAACTGAACAACGTAAGAGTGGAATGCGAGTTATATTGTCATAAATTCAGAAGGGACTTGCCTCTCTTCATTATTTTCACTCTTCATGGTCTGGCATAGTCCATCCTTCTTTAGCACTTTCCATACTAATGAAGCCGGACACTAGGTCTGTGGGTGGCAGGGAAAATCCCCTGAATTTTGAGCTACCTCTTTCTGAGATGAATTATCACCTCTGTTCTCCTACAGAGGTGCCTGTAAACAGATAAAAACTGCACCTCCACAGAAGGTCTCCATGAAGATTCCTATTTCACAGTCACTGCAATGTATCCACTCCTTTGGAGTACTTTAGTAGTGGTATCAGACAAGTTGTTCAATGTGGGCAGCAGGAAGCTTTTTGTTGCTTCTGTTAAGTCTTCGGTTGTACACAAACAGAAAACTGCTGTAATTCAGTCAAGGTCTGCTTCTATAAAAGCAGGTCTTCTAACTTTGGGAGGGTGGTAGAATGGGGAAATATTAGAGTCTAAAACAGACAGTAAGGCAAGCAAAGTACTGCTTTCTTTTTGCACACCTTCCTCTGAGCTGTACCCAAAAAAGAAACAAACTACTGTAGTATAAGATAAATGTCGAGGGAATTGGTCAGAATTTAGTCAAAATGTAGTCTGTGCATCTCAGCCTTGCAGCAAAGCTGAATGTATTGCACAAATGTAAACCTTAATTACAGACAACAAGGCAAACCTCCATCACTGAAGGGTATGGTTAAATCCTATATTCCTTATAAGCCACTAAGATCTCAACTCAAAAATGTAAGTTTCACTGGCAAGCTCTCTTCATGACTTTATTATTAGAAGAGTGAGAAGCAGAGCCCCCTTCTACTTGATGGTTCACTTTTTTGGATAAAAATTTTGTAGTTCCTCCTTAGCCTGTCCTGCATCAAAAATCACTTTGACCCTTCAGGAAAAATATTTTTAAGACAGCTAGATACAGCAACTTGAATCCCATACCTGCCTCTTGACATTCCCTCATTGCTGGAATAAATTTGTTTCTCCTCTGCCTGGTGTACAATGACTTGTAATTTTCCACATACACTCTGCTGTCTCCACTTCTTAATACTTTGCCCTTTTGCCATAGTTTTGTCAGGAACAACTCTTTCTGCTGGTATAATTGTATTGATAATGCAGGTCTTGGCTGCTTTCTCATGGCCAGATTTGGAGCATACACATGATATGCCATTTCAATTAACGACTCCTGCTGAGGAACACCAGTCCAGTTGCTTATTTGTGCTTTCATAAAATTAATACATTCTGTTCCTTCCAGTTTCTCTGATACAGCAGAAAGTCTCATGTTTTCCCTGTGTGATCTGTCCTCTCATTCTACCATTTTTTTGAAACATCTCTTCTTGAGCAGTCTCATACTCAGCCAGCCTTTTCTTCATATCGACCTCTGATGTCTGCAGTTTTATCAACTCATCAAAATATCTGTTTAAAGCTTCTTCCATTATTCCTGACTTTCATTATTTGAGCTGATATATTCATTTAGTATTTTGTTTATTTTAATCAGCTCTGAACACATTTGACTTATTTTTTTTCCTTTAGGTTACTAGCAGCCATGTCTTGCACCAAAGCCGGATCTTGAACTGCTTTTTGCTGAACAGCTGCAGGATTCTTTCAAGTCAGTGTCTTCTCTTCACCTTTTCTGGTTGATTTTCTTTCAGGCTCTCTTAGTTTCTTCTTTGCTGGCATCCAGGTAGTGTACTTACTAGCCATTAACTGAATTTACTAAAAGTTGCAGAGTTTCTGACCCTTGTCTTTCACTTTCTTTTTTCACACTGGGAAAGCTGAAGTTAAGCTATTTCTCAGTGTGCAGCCATCTTGGAAGTCCCTTGGATAATGAGTTTTGACCCCAAAGGTGGTGTTCTGAAGAATCATTGTATCTTTTATTCTTTCATTGTACGTGTGTGGCACACAATTGTATGTTTCCTGAAGGCATCTTCATTTTTTCTGACTACTGCTATAGCTCAGCATGTAACGGCACTGTTCATGATCATACATGGGATGAAGGTTGAAAGTTCATGTCCTTTAATGTTGTATGCTTTTCGTCTCTTTTAGTCTTTCATTTTGCAAGTGTGTGACACAGTTGTATGCTTCCTGAAAACATCTTAATTTTTTTACTACTGCTGTAGCTCAGCATGTAAAGGCACTACTGTTAATAATACATGGGATGAAGGTTGTGGGTTCAAGTTCTTTAATGGTTGTATGTTTTTTGTCTCTTTTAGTCTTTCATTCTGCAAGAGTGTAACACATAATTTAGTGTGTGTTTCCCTGAGTGTCTTTTTTTGTACCTGCTGCTGCACCATAACATGTGACTGAAGTGTCTTTAACAATACATATGACAAAGGCTGTGGTTTCATGTTCCATAGGGCTTGTATCTTTCAACTCTTTTAGTCTTTCATGCTACAGGTGTGCAGGACACAATTTCTATGTGTTTCCTGGAAGTGCTTTGGTGACTACTACTGTATCTGACCATGTCAATGAAACATCTTAGATTGTACATGTAATGAAGGTTGCTGACTCAAGTCCCTTAGAAGTTGTGGGTTTTTGTCTCTTTTAGTCTTTCATTCCACAGGTATGTGACATACAATCATTGTGTATTTCCCAAAAATCATCTGCCTGACTACTACTGTATTTCAAAACTTAAATGAAATGCTTTGCTCATACATATGATGAATTTTGTAGGTTCAATTTTGTCTCTTTCATTCTCCAAGTGTGTGACACACAGTTACTGTGGATGGCGTAGTGGTTTAAATGTTCACTTTAATGGGACAAAGTGCAGGGTTTGATTCTCACATGGGGTAACTGGCTAGGCTTAGAATGGCTCACAAGGGCAGTTAGCCTATTACTAATCTATGAACCTATATACTTTTCCAAAAGCATCAGTCTGACTGCTGCTGTAGGTCAGCATGTATGTAAAATGCTTTTAATGTTGCAATCTATGAAAATTGTGAGCTCATCTCACAAATGGGTTGCATATAGGCACATTACTGCTGCAGTAAGGGGGTTGATGCAAGACTTTTGCATTATAGTGCAGGTAAAATGGTCAGACTCTGATGATGTTCTACCTGACTTTATTTACTGTATTTCTACTATTCTCTTCCCCACCCTCTTTCTCTCCCTTCTTTTCAATATATACATTTATTGTTTTTTTTTCTTTGCTTATTTTACTTTTATATCCAACAGCATCCAGATCAAAACCACTGCCATCATCCAGGCATGTCACACCATCACCATTAGCAACTATTCTATCACCACAAGCAACATTACGGCCAGTGGTGTCCTCAGCTGCAGTACTTACTTCAGTGCCAGCTGTGTCACTGTCTTTTCTCTCTCTGTCTGATGCCCCCATCTCTATTGTCTTCCACATCCCTGGTTGTGTTACCAGCTACCCTCTCAAACTTGTTTGTGTTAAATGTTTGCTTGTGTGCCCCTTCTGCCTACCGTAACTGTCTTATCTACCTTACTATTTCCACAACTAACTTATCTTCATATATACACGTATGTACACACACACACACACACACACACACACACACACACACACACACACACACACACACACACACACACACACACACACACACACACACACCTATATATATTTCTATATCTATATAGACAGATAGGTATATCTGGGTCAAAAAAGAGATAATGTCACTAGCGTCATGGTCCTTTAAAGCTGCTACATAATTTTTTTTTTTGCCGTCACTGTGAGAGAGATTGCGCAGAGCACCACTAAGGTGTGTGCATAGCAGACGAGTACTACTGCTGCTCGTACATCCCTGTGGTTACACCATCCTCCGACCCACTTTTACCATAGTCCATGCTGCAGCTCTAGGGCGGATATTTAATGAGCTGTTTATTGTGCACACTTGCCTAGCTGAATTCACTGTTAATGAGCACTGGGGCTCATCACTCATACATATGATAAACAGAAGAGGGCTTGTGGCAATTGCATCAGCAATGCTTCTGAATCAGGAGGAGTGTAGTAGGGAATCTTACACCCTTCAATTTATCTATTATAAAGTCATGGTTACTACATTATGACCAATAGAATTACTGTAGCAACCCATACATTCTTCCTGCACAATACTTAAAATCCCTAACATTATTCTATTACCATGTTCTTTCATAATTTCACACTCATACATTCAACATAACAAAATCCATTCTTTTAGCATTCCTAGAATTAACCACATTCTTCTGCTCCAGACATATGCACTATACAAAACTCTCTGTCAGCTCTGAAATACTTCTCCCACAGCATTTTGTTCCTAACATCATTCAGGCACAAGTTTCTTTCATTGCTTCCTTAGCACAGACACAGCCATCTACTGCGTTTACATTCAGTTTTAGGAGTTGTGACTTCAAGCAAGATTTTTAACCAATTGTGGCTTGACCCTTGCTGTAGCTATGTGCGATTCCACTAAATGACAGGCAATGATCTGTATGGTCTCCTCAAATAAGGAAAAGGGTTCCCCGAGCTTGCTTGATTCAGCACTATTGTAGGTCCAATGTAGCCCAAATCTGTTTAAATGTATTGTACAATGTTTAAGGTCCTTCAGTTGTGCCCTAGCTGACTAGTATCATGTCTTTCATATCCCAGTCCTAGTAAAACAGCATAGCCAATACACTCCTTGAAGTTGGAAATTCAGTGAGATGTCCGTACTCCAGCTAAACCTAGGTGTAAAAAAGATTCACAATTGAGTAATGTCCTAGGGTCTTCAGTACCAAATAAATGTCAAAGTGATAATTTCAGGTAAGCCGGGTGCAGATCACCTTAGTAATATTTGATTCATGAGCTCAAAAAAAGCGGAGTACTCCTCCTCCACACTGTATTCACATTTCAGATGACTAAAGCCCTCCACCAACAGGTATGAAGAGTGTGTCAGTGTGTGCTGTAAGAGCTGCTTCCTTAAGTGCAACTTCCAGTCAAGCGGTGCACAACTGTATGTGTGCACACTACAATCAGGGAAGGCAGCCAAGCATTCAAATGAAGGAATCATACCTCTCAACTTCTTAGAGCAAGAAATCTGGACAAAGCTATAAATAAAAGTGAGACAAAGGCCCAAAAATAGGGACAATGTTTAAATATAGCTCTTACAAGCTTAGAAACTTGATAGAATAACAGGTTTTGCAATAGCATGAATTTTTTGAAGGGTATGAAGTTTAAAACCCAAATGTCTGTCATTATTTTCTAACTTCGATCTTTAATGATTTGCCAGTAATTTGCTAGAAAACTACAATTTTATGAAAAAAGGACCAAAAATATCAGGCAAAAATCTGGACATTCTGCAAGAATCTGGACACTTGAGAGGTGTGATGCATGTTCAATAGCACCATCTCATCTATCTGCTAACATCTTCTGTTATCTACTCTGCACTTCCAAGCACATCTCTGAATGACTGCGACAGAAGGTAAAGTTTTTTTTTTTAATACTTTGTTGACTGGGTTAGTCCCACAAGGCTAATGGCCTCTTTTCAGGGGAGACCCGAGGAGATGGTATTCATATTGACTAGGGGAAACGTGGTCAGGGTACCACGGAACTTTCCTTACTCTTTTCAGTAAGTGCCACATGCTCTTTTACATCCACTTGAGCTGCGTCCAACTCAGGCAGATGGGGTCTTGGTTTAATTAACACCTCATCTGAAGGATGGCACACTCAGGATAACCCTTCTGCATGCTGTACTGCACTGTCAGTATTTAAAAGTAATCCAACTACCTGGGATGGGAATGGAACACAGCCTTTTAATCTTTCAGCACCAAAGCCAATTATACAACCTCTTGAGTTACTGAGACTGATAAAATTCACTCCTAGGAGAAAACTGGACCATGGACTTCCACGTGACAGGTGGGAATACTACCAACCGTACCATCATGGGTACTGCTGACAATTTGCTACATGTACAGTAATGCAATATTAAGGGCAAATTGTCTTGTAAAGATTTATTCTCACCTTGCACCTTCCGTTTGACATCCAAGGTGCTAGAGCTTCTGACCTGAACAGATGCCCTTATATTTCACAGGGACTGTTGACCTCAGATGGAAGTTATATGGTAATCTACAATGAATAAAAGGGGAAGGAAACAGAAATAATCAACTGACTTATAACACTATATCTAGAGTCAAACTAGATGTATGCACAGAGCAATGAAACCTTGACTGTTTCATTACTGGCTCTGGCATTGGAAGAGCCAGGCAGGGTGGGACAGAAGTGAAGTGGCCTGGCCTGCTTGACTCTCAGTGGGGGAAAGGATGGGATGTGGACACTCATACCGCATAATGTTTGATGTGATTTCTCTGGCAGAAACCAAAGAAACCACCACCCATGCTTGATGTATTGCTTACTGGAAATACTCTTTGTGGAAACGAGGGATGGCCAGTGTGGTCAAGCAACTGCATTCACCCATCCTTCATGGACAACCCAGTACAAGTGTACACAAAGACCATAAGGTTTTAGATGGAAAAAATAAAACTGACACATCTTCGATGGCTGGCTAAATGATGGCCCCTCCCAGTCAACCCTTGTTCAAGTGATGGAGAGTGAATGAGCCAATGGGTTTGGAGGGAGTAATGATTGGCAGGTAGCAAGGGAAAAAAAGAGGTAAAATACACCTTGTGTCAGCACTTTGTTTTCTTGGTAAGAACTTTTCTGACTCATTGCTCCATCTCCCCAGAATGGGTCACTTTCAGAGTTCATCTTCTATGTGATCTGTATTTTACTTATAAACCATGTTGGAGCTATGAGGATTTGAAATAACAGGAACAGAGATATTTAGTATGTGAGTATTCAACAGTGTCACATAGTTACTATGTCTGTCCTTTCCTCTACTCCCTACCACTGTGCGACACACTAGATCCCTTACCTACTTCATCTTTCCATAAGGTACCTTTCTGCTTATGCATTGATTGATTTCACTTGAGTACACTGAGTATGCCTAGCTACTTCCTCACTTCAAGCTCTCAGTTTCATGTGCATTTTTGTCTCATGCCACAATTTTGTCTCATGGAAGTTGAGTTATTTAGTGTAAACTTGATTTGCAGGAATCAATACTATCTTCTCAAGTGTGGCGCAATCTGGTCTTGGTTCATACCTCTCAGTCTCATGTGGTTTGTCTAGGTCGATTAGGCCAAATTTAATCACAGTATCAGGTGAGGTATATATAAGAGTGTTAGCACTGTATTTGAGTGATTTATGTATAATTTGTTTTGTTTCCTACCTGATGTGTATATTTATTTTACAAATGGTGTATGCATGTCATTATATTTCTTATAACATACACTACACCATTACTATATACTACGTCTAAAGCTTATTTAACCATTTATAAAATACACTTCATAAGTTTTGACTTCATATCATTTTCATCCCTTCCTTATCCTTAAGATATCCATATTTTGCCTTATAAAATAATTTATGATAAGTATATCTAAACCACGTTTTGTTAGAACGATTATGCAACAGAAATATGTTGGTGCCAAGTACATAGCCTTTATTTCTGCAACAACATAGCAGATTAAGATAGGAAGGCATATTCGTTCCATCATATCTAGGCCAACCCTGTTTCACAAGGAGTGATTTAACAGCCTCTTTACTGATAAAGAAAAAATGTGATTTTTCTGTAAAGTGTGCACCTCCATTTGGTTGTACAAAACATAATTTATCCCAAGAAAACACATGTAAATGTCATAACCTTTTTACAGAGTGTGTGTGCGTGTGTGTGTGTGGCATTTACTGTACTACTTTAATTAACTGATAGGACAGAAGTGCAGTTTGAAGAACCATACTGATCTGAGTATTATGACTGAATGACAACAGTTAAGGTTTTCATTGATAATTTCTCTGATGGCAATTTGTATTCTGACAGTTACAATAACATGTTACTTTAAGACCAGGTGGGATTTGTTAATATCCTTCCCGTCAAATATATAAACAATGATGATTTAACATTTACATGCAAAACCACAAAAGTACTCTGTTTCTACCCACTTCCTCCTCTCTTCCAGATTGAGGTGCAGTTCTAGTCCTTGGGAGAGTACTGAAGACATTAAGGTAAAATGGAGCTTTTGGTACAGTTTTAGCACTTGGGAGAGTACTGAGGACATTAATGTAACATGGAAATATTGGTACAGTCCTAGCCCTTGGGAGAGTACTGATGACATTAAGGTAAAATGGGGCTATTGGTACAATTCTGTCCCTTGGGAGAGTACTGAGAACATTAAGGTAAAATGGAGCTATTGGTACAATCCGAGCCCTTGGGAGAATACTGAGAAAATTAAGGTAAAATGGAGCTATTGGTAACACTCCTAGCCCTTGGGAGAGTACTGAGGACATTACGGTAACAGGGAGCTATTGGTACAATCCTAGCCCTTGGGAGAGTACTGAGGACATTAAGGTAATATGAAGCTATTGGTACAGTCCTAGCCCTCGGGAGAGTACTGGGGACATTAAGGTAAAATGGAGCTATTGGTACACTCCTAGCCCTTGGCAGAGTACTGAGAACATTAAGGTAACATGGAGCTATTGGTACAATCCTAGCCCTTGGGAGAGTACTGAGAACATTAAGGTAACATGGAGCTATTGGTACAATCCTAGCCCTTGGGAGAGTACTGAGAACATTAAGGTAACATGGAGCTATTGGTACAATCCTAGCCCTTGGGAGAGTACTGAGAACATTAAGGTAACATGGAGCTATTGGTACAATCCTAGCCCTTGGGAGAGTACTGAGGACATTAAGGTAACATGGAGCTATTGGTACACTCCAAGCCCTTGGGAGAGTACTGAGACCATTAAGGTAAAATGGAGCTATTGGTACAATCCTAGCCCTTGGGAGAGTACTGAGAACATTAAGGTAAAATGGAGCTATTGGTACAATCCTAGCCCTTGGGAGAGTACTGAGAACATTAAGGTAAAATGGAGCTATTGGTACAGTCCTAGCCCTTGGGAGAGTACTGGGGACATTAAGGTAAAATGGAGCTATTGGAACACTCATAGCCCTTGGCAGAGTACTGAGGACATTAAGGTAACATGGAGCTATTGGTACACTCCTAGCCCTTGGGACAGTACTGAGAACATTAAGGTAACATGGAGCTATCAGTACAATCCTAGCCCTTGGGAGAGTACTGAGAACATTAAGGTAATATGAAGCTATTGGTACAGTCCTAGCCCTTGGCAGAGTACTGAGAACATTAAGGTAACATGGAGCTATTGGTACAATCATAGCCCTTGGGAGAGTACTGAGAACATTAAGGTAACATGGAGCTATTGGTACAATCCTAGCCCTTGGGAGAGTACTGAGAACATTAAGGTAACATGGAGCTATTGGTACAATCCTAGCCCTTAGGAGAGTACTGAGAACATTAAGGTAACATGGCGCTATTGGTACAATCGTAGCCCTTGGGAAAGTACTGAGAACATTAAGGTAACATAGAGCTATTGGTACAATCCTAGCCCTTGGGAGAGTACTGAGAACATTAAGGTAACATGGAGCTATTGGTACAATCCTAGCCCTTTGGAGAGTACTGAGAACATGAAAATACAACACCTCCACTCCTTCAAAACACCACTGTCTTAAATTCTACGAAAACAGGAACACATCCACAGTAAGTTTGAAAGTTCCTTAATTCTGGTACCTCGGCCTTCGCCTTCTCCTGGAATACATTTTACTGCATCAAACACCACCCTTTTTATATCATGCTTAATTGAATTATTGAGCACATTAACCCACTAATACTAATCACTGCTACACCATTATGGACTGCATCGTGGAACATTTCTTTTTGAATAAAGCTGCAACATCTCCAAATAATTCTTAAATTACATCTTGAAACTATTTGCAAAAGTGACAAAATGATTTAAAATTTTTATATGAATGCTTTCATACAATGTTCTTCATATTTGATTAAACATACTTACAAAACACTTTAATAAATTATCTTGTTTTTACAAAATATTTTAAACTTCATATTAAATGCCTTTTTGAACATTTTAAACATTTTAAGTGTTTGTAAACATTACTAAACAACAGTTATACTCTGAGAGATATGTGGAAACATTATATTAAATTTCCAAGTTTAAACCATGAGGAAACAGGGTTTTATAATTGAAAATAAACCTAGTTTCCATTTCCAATAATTTTTCACGAAACACATCTTTATTCCCCCGCATAATAGGTCTGCCTAGTGCACAAAATATGAACCCCTCTGGAACCCCCCCGTGTACCTCACTAAAATGTTTCCCTACTGGACTCTCCAATCTTTTATGTTTTATGTCACCTAAATGTTCTAGAATCCTAAGCTTCAGCTTTCTAGTTGTTTGTCCTATATACCACTTCTTTTGTGCACATCCACATCCAATAATGTACACCACCCCTGTGGAATTGCAGTCATAATATTCAAGCGCCCTATATATTACACCATTAATTTTGAAACCATCCAAATTTCTTACCCTACAGCAAACCTTACATCTTCCACAATTATATGTACCCTTTTTGATATTTCCTCTGGATGTGCTTTTCTTTCTGAAGCTCAAAATTTCCTTCAAATTAGAGTATCTGCTATATGAGAAGGTAACTTTCAAAGGAAAAAGATTGCCTAATCTGTCATCATGACTGATGATGGGCCAGAATCTCGACACTGCATCCCTCAACGTCTCAGAAAATTGGGAATATCTGGTTACAAAAAATAATTTGCCCTCGGGGTTGCCATCCCCAGGATTATAAACACAAGAACCAGCATCTCTATTTGCTTGCCATTGTAATGCTTTTCTGGGGATATCCTCTCCCTATCATTTTCTCTTCTACTCTATCAAATTCACTAGAAATTAAGGACCTCTCTGAAGTATGCATGCCTATACGTTTGAATTCACCAAATGGTAAAGATTTGAGCAGAGAATCACTATGCATACTAGATGCATGTAAAAAGTTCTCTGCTGCTGTCTTTTTGTGAAATGGTTTATATTGTATCTTATCATCCTTACCTAAATATAATTCTATATCTAAATATTGGATGCTTTTCCCTCCAATTATGTAAGTGAAGTCTAGACCCCATGTATTTTCCTTAATTTCTAAAATGAACCTATCAAAATCCTCAAAATTACCTTTACACAAAAAAAGCAAATCATCAATAAATCTGACATATTTTACTACCTTATTTTTGAAGAATAATGAAGGGTAGATAAAACAATTTTCAAAATGGGCCATAAACAAAATGGCATATGAGGGCGCAAAAGCAGCCCCCATTGCTGTGCCCTCTTTTTGCAAAAAATATCTCCCTTCAAATTCAAAAAAATTATGTGACAAACAAAATTCCAATAGATTCAAAATGAAATAAGTTCTGGGTCCATCCCCCAACATTTTTTCTACTGCCTTTAAACCATGTTTTTTATTGATACTCGTATACAAGGATTTGGCATCCACACTGGCCCAATAATATTCATCCTCCCATCTGATATCCCTAACCAAACTGCACACCTCATTTGTGTTTGTGACATGCGATTGTACCCTTACCAAATAGTTTTTTAATAAAGAATCCAAAAATATCCCTACATTCTGCAGATACCCTCCTTTTCCTGAAACTATGGGACGCCCTGGTGGATTACTAGTGTCTTTATGTATTTTAGGAATAATGAAAAATCTGGCCCCCTTAGGATTCTTCACATACAATTTCCTAACATCAGCCATGGTCAGAAAACCCAATCTCTCACCCCTTTCAAGTAATTCAAGCAGTTGAGCATTATGTTCTTTTAGGGGATCATTGGGCAGCTCCAAGTATGTGTCCTTATCCATTAACAAGTTTAAAGCTATGGAATTGTACTTGTCTCTAGATAAAACAACCCAGTTCCCTCCCTTATCTGCCTGGATGAATGCATATTGTTCATTTACCTCCTTTAAACCAGATAATGCCTTCCATTCATTTTTACTTAAATTATATATTTTCTTGCTTTCCTGAAACCTTTTATGTTCATGTTCAATAAATTTTAACAAGGTATTTTCAAATGAATTTATTACGACATTTTTTCTGGGTGGCATGAACTCACTTTTGTATGGCACTTTAGGCACTGACAACCTTCCATACCCAGTATTGAATTCAAAACTCCTTTCATTTTCATGCACTTCATCAAGTGCATGAATATCAACAAGCTCATTCTCATATAAGGACATATTTAACAATGAATTGTCTAAATCTATTACATTTTCAACATCACTTTCGTTTTCATCCACATTCTGTATGTCACGTTCCTTATAGTCAAAGAACTCTTTGAGATGCAATTTTCTGCAAAACTGTTTGACTTCTAAACAAATATCTGCCAAAGTAGGGAAACAAACAGGAACAAACTTGGTGCCCTTAAACAAAACTTGTCTAGCATGCTCGGATATAACTAAATCCGAAATATTTACAATATTATAGCTCTCACCTCCACATAAGTCCAAGTGAGAACAAAAGTCCGGTCCACGAGGGGACTGTATTCCCCCATCAAAAAACGGGTCTGAGTTCTGGACGCTGGATCCTTCCTCTTCTATTCTCGCCTCGATGTTACCTTCTTCTCCCCTTGTTCTGAAAACGACGTCCTCTTCCTCCTGACTGGGCCGACGACTGATTAGAATCACTTATTACTCCATTCATGTGTTTGATGCAGTAAAATGTATTCCAGGAGAAGGCGAAGGCCGAGGTACCAGAATTAAAGAACTTTCAAACTTACTGTGGATGTGTTCCTGTTTTCGTAGAGTACTGAAAACATTAAGGTAACATGGAGCTATTGGTACAATCCTAGCCCTTGGGAGAGTACTGAGGACATTAAGGTAAAATGAAGCTACAGACAGGTATATTTAAATTTTGCAAAATGTATTTACACTCTGGTTAGTTGTGTGGTAGATCCAGTTTCACAAATAAAATATTGCCATTAGTTTCAGTAATTTCTTAATCTTTTTTAATAAATGACAGTATGGGGTTTGAGTATAAGAAGCATTTTTTTTTGTCTGTGCTGAAAGGTGAGTTATTTATTTTTCTTATTAGTTTCTATGTGAAGTGTCCAACAGTTACTAAGTGATTAGTACATTCCCTGCCATAACTGCATTAGCTGTGTTGAGATGGTACAGTCCTAGCCCTTGGGAAAGTACTGAGAACATTAAGGTAACATGGAGCTATTGGTACAATCCTAGCCCTTGGGAGAGTACTGAGAACATTAAGGTAAAATGGAGCTATTGGTACAATCCTAGCCCTTGGGAGAGTACTGAGAACATTAAGGTAACATGGAGCTATTGGTACACTCCTAGCCCTTGGAAGAGTACTGAAGACATTAAGGTAAAATGGAGCTTTTGGTACAGTTTTAGCCCTTGGGAGAGTACTGAGAACATTAAGGTAACATGGAGCTATTGGTACAATCCAAGCCCTTGGGAGACTACTGAGAACATTAAGGTAACATGGAGCTATTGGTACAGTCCTAGCCCTTGGGAGAGTACTGAGAACATTAAGGTAAAATGGAGCTATTGGTTTAATCCGAGCCCTTGGGAGAGTACTGAGAACATTAAGGCAACATTGAGCTATTGGTACAATCCCAGCCCTTGGGAGAGTACTGAGGACATTAAGGTAATATGAAGCTATTGGTACAGTCCTAGCCCTTGGGAGAGTACTGGGGACATTAAGGTAAAATGGAGCTATTGGTACACTCCTAGCCCTTGGCAGAGTACTGAGGACATTAAGGTAACATGGAGCTATTGGTACAATCCTAGCCCTTGGGAGAGTACTGAAAACATTAAGGTAAAATGGAGCTTTTGGTACAGTTTTAGCTCTTGGGAGAGTACTGAGAACATTAAGGTAATATGGAACTATTGGTACAATCCTAGCCCTTGGGAGAGTACTGAGGACATTAAGGTAATATGAAGCTATTGGTACAGTCCTAGCCCTTGGGAGAGTACTGAGGACATTAAGGTAACATGGAGCTATTGGTACAATCCTAGCCCTTGGGGGAGTACTGAGGACGTTAAGGTAACTTGGAGCTATTGGTACACTCCTAGCCCTTGGGAGAGTACTGAGAACATTAAGGTAATATGAAGCTATTGGTACAATCCTAGCCCTTGGGAGAGTAATGAGGACATTAAGGTAACATGGAGCTATCGGTACAATCCTAGCCCTTGGGAGAGTACTGAGAACATTAAGGTAACGTGGAGCTATTGGTACAATCCTAGCCCTTGGGAGAGTACTGAGGAAATTAAGGTAAAATGAAGCTACAGACAGGTATATTTAAATTTTGCAAAATGTATTTACACTCGGGTTAGTTGTGTGGTAGATCCAGTTTCACAAATAAAATATTGCCATTAGTTTCAGTAATTTCTTAATCTTTTTTAATAAATGACAGTATGGGGTTTGAGTATAAGAAGCATTTTTTTTTTGTCTGTGTTGAAAGGTGAGTTATTTATTTTTCTTATTAGTTTCTATGTGAAGTGTCCAGCAGTTACTAAGTGATTAGTACATTCCCTGCCATAACTGCATTAGCTGTGTTGAGATGGTACAGTCCTAGCCCTTGGGAGAGTACTGAGGGCATTAAGGTAACATGGAGCTATTGGTATACTCCTAGCCCTTGGGAGAGTACTGAGGACATTAAGGTAAAATGGAGCTATTGGTACAATCCTAGCCCTTGGGAGAGTACTGAAGACATTAAGGTAAAATGGAGCTATTGGTACAATCCTAGCCCTTGGGACAGTACTGAGAACATTAAGGTAACATGGAACTATTGGTACAATCCTAGCCCTTGGGAGAGTACTGAGAACATTAAGGTAACATGGAGCTATTGGTAGAATCCTAGCCCTTGGGAGAGTACTGAAGACATTAAGGTAAAATGGAGCTTTTGGTACAGTTTTAGCCCTTGGAAGAGTACTGAGAACATTAAGGTAACATGGAGCTATTGGTACAATCCTAGCCCTTGGGAGAGTACTGAGGACATTAAGGTAACATGGAGCTATTGGTACACTCCTAGCCCTTGGGAGAGTACTGAGAACATTAAGGTAATATGAAGCTCTTGGTACAATCCTAGCCCTTGGGAGAGTACTGAGGACATTAAAGTAACATGGAGCTATTGGTACAATCCTAGCCCTTGGGAGAGTACTGAGAACATTAAGGTAACATGGAGCTATTGGTACAATCCTAGCCCTTGGGAGAGTACTGAGGACATTAAGGTAACATGGAGCTATTGGTACACTCCTAGCCCTTGGGACAGTACTGAGAACATTAAGGTAACATGGAGCTATAGGTACAATCCTAGCCCTTGGGAGAGTACTGAGGACATTAAGGTAACATGGAGCTATTGGTACAATCCTAGCCCTTGGGAGAGTACTGAGGACATTAAGGTAACATGGAGCTATTGGTACAATCCTAGCCCTTGGGAGAGTACTGAGAACATTAAGGTAACATGGAGCTATTGGTACAATCCTAGCCCTTGGGAGAGCACTGAGAACATTAAGGTAACATGAAGCTATTGGTACAGTCCTAGTCCTTGGGAGAGTACTGAGAACATTAAGGTAACATGGAGCTATTGGTACAATCCTAGCCCTTGGGAGAGTACTGAGGACATTAAGGTAATATGATGCTATTGGCACAGTCCTAGCCCTTGGGAGAGTACTGGGGACATTAAGGTAAAATGGAGCTATTGGTACAATCCGAGCCCTTGGGAGAGTACTGAGAACATTAAGGTAAAATGGAGCTATTGGTACACTCCTAGCCCTTGGGAGAGTACTGAGAACATTAAGGTAACATGGAGCTATTGGTACACTCCTAGCCCTTGGGAGAGTACTGAAGACATTAAGGTAAAATGAGCTTTTGGTACAGTTTTAGCCCTTGGGAGAGTACTGAGAACATTAAGGTAACATGGAGCTATTGGTACACTCCTAGCCTTTGGGACAGTACTGAGGACATTAAGGTAACATGGAGCTATTGGTACACTCCTAGCCCTTGGGAGAGTACTGAGAACATTAAGGTAACATGGAACTACTATTGGTACAATCCTAGCCCTTGGGTGAGTACTAAGAACATTAAGGTAACATGGAGCTATTGGTACACTCCTTGCCCTTGGGAGAGTACTGAGAACATTAAGGTAAAATGAAGCTATTGGTGCAGTCCTAGCCCTTGGGAGAGTACTGAGAACATTAAGGTAACATGGAGCTATTGGTACAATCCTAGCCCTTGGGAGAGTACTGAAGACATTAAGGTAAAATGAATCTACAGACAGCTATATTTAAATTTTGCAAAATGTATTTACACTCGGGTTAGTTGTGTGGTAGATCCAGTTTCACAAATAAAATATTGCCATTAGTTTCAGTAATTTCTTAATCTTTTTTAATAAATGACAGTATGGGGTTTGAGTATAAGAAGCAGTTTTTTTTTTGTTTCTGCTGAAAGGTGACTTATTTTTCTTGTTAGTTTCTATGTGAAATGTCCAACAGTTGCTAAGTGATTAGTACATTCCCTGCCATAACTGCCTTAGCTGTGTTGAGATGTAGGTGCTGTATTTAGCAGTAATTTATTTATATAGTTAATTTTCTTTACCAGCATAGAGCATGGATTAGATTTGGCCATTTGCAGGCACAGACAGGGTTACATGCACAATAACAAATGCAAAGTAAGAATAAAGATATAATTGATTTATACAGCACAGTAACAAACGCAAAGTAAGAATAAAGGTATAACTGATTTATACAGCACAGTAACAAACGCAAAGTAAGAATAAAGGTATAACTGATTTATACAGCACAGTAACAAACGCAAAGTAAGAATAAAGGTATAACTGATTTATACAGCACAGTAACAAACGCAAAGTAAGAATAAAGGTATAACTGATTTATACAGCACAGTAACAAACGCAAAGTAAGATTAAAGGTATAACTGACTTATACAGCATAGTGCCATAATACAAGGCGGTTTAAAAGAAGTAGGATCAGGAGTTCCCATAAACGATAACATTAGGTTTTATTTATTTATTATTTATTTATTTGACATTTGTTTACCGTGAAAGTCAGACTGGGACAGAAAATACCCATTTTCAGCAGATGCCCGGGTAGAAAAGCTTGACAATCACAATATTTCAAAAATCAAGTACAGATATTTTCAATCACAAAGTATTGCGTTACATTATAAAACAGCACATATAAAATTTTAAATCACTAAGTATCTCACTACAAAACATGAGTGAAAAAATGTAATGAGTGAAACACAGAACATATGTTTCATAGTAGAGTGCAATGAAAAACAATAACATGAGTTGGAGAATATGTGAAATAAAATTCAGTAGTCATATTATTTGTTACATAGATTAGTATGTGGTAAATGAGACCGGAGACAATTCTAATAAGATATTTAAAGAGATATCAGAGATTACATGATTACAGACAGTAAGTTGGAATTAAGTGATGGCAGCCTGAGGTAAGTGTTCATATTATGGTTACTGAAGGAAGAAGGATGGAGAGAGGGAGGCTATAAGAAGACTGCAAGGTGTCTTCAGGTAGCTTAGGTGAGTAGGAAGGAAACAGGTAGAGGGAAAGGTGTGCAGAGATCAATTAAATAAGGTAAGGTAGTGGGGGAAACAAAAGGAGTGGAGTAGGAGGCTGGAGAGGATTGTGATCTAGGTTGAAAGGGGTGAGTGAAGTATTGCGAGTAAGTTCAGCCAGGGAGACACAGAAGCAGGTCCAACATTTTGCTATGAAGTAATAGGCAGTCCACCTTCTAAGATGTAATTTAGCTCTCTCATCACAGTTGCTATAACACAATCAGAAATGGACATCCCTGCACCATAGTGGATCTTAGTAGGGAAAGCCAAACTGATGTATGAATGGGCCTTAAAACATTTGGTTTATTTCTAAAGATTTTTCCCTGAACCTTGAAAACCTGCTGCTTATCCTTCTAAAATCTATAATGACTCCTTGAAGAACAAGGATTATTCTAAGACACCTATCCTGGTAATGACACATCATACTATACAATTCCCAAGGTAACAGCAGGTACTTTACATTCCCACAGTGTCGTTAGCCCACTTTAACAGTCAATGTGCAAAGATGAAACACTGAGCTGTGTTTTAAAATCAGAGTAATACAAGTTGAAAAACTGAACATATCCACCATGTACTGCTGTGTTAGATAATAAGACCTACACTGTGGTCAGAATGACCAATCTAAGGCTTATTCTCATATATGACTTCTGCTTTATTAGCATAGCTCTGTCTAATGTACTGCAGATAACAATTTCCCTAACTTCTAACATTGTTAGCACAGTAAATACTGTATGTGTTAGGGATAGCTGAAAGTTTTGGGACTGCTTAATAACACATACAGCCACAAACATTGCAACGTCATATATAGTGACACATGAAAAAACACTGAAAATGTGTTGCCAGGAAGGGTACCTCAGACCAGGGCTCATTTCCAAGTACAGCATTGCAGAAGAAGAATGTTTTGAACTGTTTAGGACCACATGATATACAGGAAAGTACTTGAGGGATTCAAACACAGGCCTCCATGAGCCACTCTTTCTGGGAAAATTATTGTTATTAACAACTGTGGTGTGTTATTTTTTAATAGAGATGAAAAATGATGGTACTTCTGAAACTACAGCCATGATTTCTTGCTCATTTCAGTTGAGCTCATATTCGTACACAGAGCAGTAAGCTTGTAGAATAAGGTGTGAGTCTTGTGGATAAGTATTACAGACAAGCAGTCATTCAGAACAGCTACCCTTCTTATGGTGTTTCTTTTTGCTGCATTGGATAACAGAATCAGAATTGAGATCCACATTCTCATTCTGCATTTGTTATGTCATTGGCATGTATCCTAAACATGCTGGTTTTGGAAAATGTCATTAATTATAACTACACGGTAACACTCACAATGTGACTGCTTATCATAGAACATGTTTAGAGCTTCTAGTCTGAATGTGTATCAAACCTGACTTCACAGCTTTTAACACCATATATTGTAAGAATATATCTTAACGGACCATATTGTCGCGTGTTTACACCCATTATCCTGGACATTCATTAACTGTGCTACAAGCATCTATCGAATTCTTGTTAGTATATGATCACAGACTGCAAGTTATTTTTCAAATGCAGAATCCAGGAAAAAAACAATATAAAACCACATTCCGTTTTTAATATTCTTTCTATTCATGCTCCAGCTATTGAATTGTATAGTTCATTGTCCCTAAAAAGTACTGCCTGCACAGTCATTTCAGTGTTACAGAAAAAAATCTTATCCTTTTGGCATTCTTTAAGACATATTTCATTGCTAAACAATTGTTTTTATATTTAGATTTAAAAAACATTTTAGCGCTTGATTATGCATAGCTCGGCAAATGTTCAAAATGCAAACAGTAAAGTTTGGAAAAGTGTGTCACTAAGCGATAGCATTGCTGTAGTTTAGAGCCACTCTTAAATCATTGATCTGAGAGGTAAGGAAACCTCACAGAGCATTTATCTTCCCAGAGTGGTCCCACACATGACAGATTTACCATTATTCATACACATGTCTCTGAGTGTTTCTGAGACTAATCTACAACTGGAGCCAGTTTCTGCCTAGAAAAGTACTTTTTCCAGAGAAATTTTCAGCAGCTTAAATTACTCCACCAGTTTTCCTCTTTTATAACAGGAACTTGGAGAGCATGTGCGCGTGCACGTGCGTGTGTGTGTGTGTGTGTGTGTGTGTGTGTGTGTGTGTGTGTGTGGGGGGGGTGAGGGTGGAGTTGGGATGAATCTAAAAATTGATGCGCCAAGAAAGAGGAATGAAACAAAAAAGAATGAGGCATATTAACGAAAGAAATAGTAGGCAACATTTATACACATATGAGTGGGTACATTTGCACATATGTATGTGTGCGTGTATGCGCACTCACAAGTTAGTGATCACTTACATATGCATTAATCTGTAATTGCTATACAGTGTAAAAAATCTTTATTTTTTAGGGCAATCTTTGGTTTAAAACCTTTTCTTTCCAACAACTTGCCATAGTCATGTAGATTTAATTAAACATGACACGTGTTACTGTTATACTGTGTTCATGTACAAGATTTGTAGTTATTTCTGAACAGTATGATAAGCATTGTGTTTTAGCTACAAAAGGCAATGAGGTGGAACTGGGGTGTTCAGCTTAAAAAAATAGACTCTTAGTCCTGAAGCCTTGCACTAACTAATATAAAGATTTGGATGCAGTATTTACCTACTTTTAGAGAGACCTCTGTAAAAGTGCATCACTTTTTAAGCTGCGCAGTAAAATTCTCTCTCTCCTTATTTAAGTGATAGTGTCTACATTATCTTCCAACCATTCATAGCCATCAAAACATGCAATTTCTTCCTTCAACTTATATACGAATTAAAAATGTGTGTGACTGCCTTACTTGAAAGTGTTACTTCTCCTTTGCCTGCTGGGAAGTCTCAGAATTATTTATTTGCATCCCATTTATCTCTCACCAGCCCGTTCAGCAATTCTCCAGTCTCCCGTCTGACCAATGGTCTTGGGTCTTCCCCTGTTTCTGTCTCAAGAATCTCAAAGCATTTTTATAAGTTTAATCTCCTGATAAAAGTGACTTAAACTTTTCAAACACACCCCCAAGGACTCCTCCAGACTCTTAGGAACTGCTGTTGTGCAAGCACGCAGGCACAAATACACACTCACACACGCACACATGCACACACACACACACACACACACACACACACACACACACACACACACACACACACACACACACACACACACATGCCGAACAGCTATAGCTGGAAGGTGTACAATCTCCAACAGTAGCCCTTTGTGTAGTTAGTTATACACAGCTCACCACCCCAAAGGATGACAGAATGGGCAACTGTGGGCAGCTCAGTGTTAAAACAATGCTAAAAGGACCAAAAGCAGAGATAAAATTAGCCTGACATACCTGTGATGATATTTGTACTTATTAGCTCTTTCATGAAATCAAATTTTAATCCCCGTGTCAGTATCACTGAACTGGATGTTTGTTCAAGATTAGTGCATGGCCACATCCTGGTCATCAAAAGGGAACACCAATGCGACAGTAAAAAACCCAGAGAAAAGTATGTATGTTTCTACATGTGTACATATTTTGTCTATCTGTCATCTATCTGTCTATCTATGTACCTATCTATCTATCTCTTTATTTTTTTCTTTCGGTGTAATCTATCTATCTATCTATCTATCTATCTATCTATCTATCTATCTATCTATCTGTCTATCTATCTATCTATCTATCTATCTATCTATCTATCTATCTATCTATCTGTCTGTCTATCTATCTGTCTGTCTATCTATCTGTCTATCTGTCTATCTATCTATCTATCTATCTATCTATCTATCTATCTATCTATCTATCTATCTATCTGTCTATCTACTCTATCAGTCTATTTATCCATCAGCATTTATATATATATATATATACATATATATATATATATATATATATATATATATATATATATATATATATATACAAACAAGCTCAAACAGAAGGTGATGGCAAGCACACGCCAATCGACTTACCCATCAGCTTGCCAGTTTCCCCTGCAGTCTGGAACATTAACAGTGCTTCATTAAAGTGTAGCTTAATTCTCCTCTCCTCTTACAAGAACTGACTTATGTCCAATGAAGTGTTGTTCAATTGTATCACTATTTACAAACCATAAAACTGTTAAGCA
The DNA here is from genome assembly GCF_019279795.1 of Protopterus annectens. Taxonomy (NCBI): domain Eukaryota; kingdom Metazoa; phylum Chordata; order Ceratodontiformes; family Protopteridae; genus Protopterus; species Protopterus annectens. The sequence continues at coordinate 640,284,534 of NC_056729.1, read as the reverse complement.
GTTTGACAGGACCCATTGTGCCAATAACAACGCTGTATCATGTTCTACAGATATTGTCAAACAATTACACATATTTCAGTGTGTTTATACTACTTCTGGTGGTTATATTTCAGCATTATTAAACACACTTGGTAACATATTACCATATATTAATATGGACATCACTAAAATTGCTGATCACATGATGAAGTTAGCATGTAGTGGTGACTCTGCAAATATACTTGGAGCTTTATATAGAAACTGCAGTTTATACTTATGCAGACCTATTGACATACTATTGAAAACTGCATTGCGTGTTAACACTGAACCATCTGTTTGGCACCAAGTGACTGTTCTCCTATTAAATAAAATAGGCTGGACAACATATTTAATCACTGGCCTGTCCATTTTTGACTACTTTTTATGGGACATATAATGAAATATGCTTGATTTCTTGCTGGAAAACAATAATGTATAATTCATATTTACTAGATCCGACAACATGGTTTTCTGAAATGCAAATGTCATTTGCTGAAATTTTTTGGTGAAAGTTAAACATTGCTAAAGTGCACTGTGAAACATCAAAGGATGAACTGCTGACTTTGAATTCATCAAAATAAATTAAACTAAATCAGTTTGTCAGAAAGGGGGCTATTCCATTGCTAAATGCTGTTCTTACATTGGAAATTCCACATCACTAACTTATATATCTGAATCCTAGTCCCGCTGAAAAAGGGTACCTTATAGCAATGCAGTAGCCCCGGATTTAATGAACTGAAGATTCTACGACTGCATTTTAATGAAGTCCGATTTAACAGTTTGCACATTAACAGATGTTACATGTACTCTTGTCACTAAGTATACTTATCTGAGCGTAGAGAAAACATTTCACTCAGTGCAAAATAAAGATACTATAATTAGCTTAATCAGCAAACAAGTACATATTTATGTCATTAAATGAGCAGCACAACACGTAAGCGACACAACTCGTAAGTTCTGTATCCTTGTAAACAGATATGAAGGGTTTTTTTTTAGCAGTACCACAGAGAGAAGTACTCTGATTCAAACTGTTTAACTTCTTACTTTCAACATCATCTTCTTCACAAAACATACAGCTAGAAAAGTTTGCTAATAAGTATAAAACTGACACACTCGCTACAAATCCAGGCTATCTTGACAGACTTCAGTGTACACTCAATAGTATTACTAAAGAGTTGTATTCTTATAAAATGCAGCCAGCCCACGAAGACCCTCTAAAGCATATGTTGTCACAAAAAGACATTTGTTGCAAAACCTTAAGGAAAGCAATCCAGTGGTCAAAGCATTTTACAGGGGCTTTCCTAAGTTCATATACGATGACAAATAATTGGTGGTTTCTTTCACATGAAGAACTGATATGCCCCAAAAATCATTTTCTTTAAATATTCTTCATTAGTTGAAAGTCCAGGTGAGAGATGTTCATTGCCTGAGCAGCAAATCAGGAAGTAAAGGCCAAAAAGTGGACTTAACTGTGCATGCAGTTCATTATATACTTTCAGCTATTGGCCTGAGGTTTGCTTTTTTGTTAGAATTCTGAGTTGATTTCGACTGTGTGTGTGTATATGTATGTGAAAGCAGAAGAGACTGTGTATGAGAGACAGAGAGAAAGAATGGGTTCTCTGTAAATCTGTTGTGTTTTACTCACTTATTTTTTAAGTACTGCATTATTTTTATATGTTTTTGATGTAAAATGCTTCCTCCAACACCATTAACATATACTACAGAAAGTTTGGAACATTAGGTGGTGGAACTATTTTACATTAAAAATATATATAAAAAATAATATACACTTAAAAAAAAGTAAGTAAATCACAACAATTTTGCAGAGACCCCATTCTCTATATAATAATAACAATAATGCCCTCCAGGGTGTGTGTTAATGTGTAATTAATGCCCTTCCAGGGATGTAGAGGCCCTCTGTCTGCAGCGTTGTGCCTCATAACACCTCTGGGCGGGTGTTAATTACACATTAACACACATCCTGTCATGCATTATTGCTTATTTAATTCCCCAGATACAGAATGGAGCAGTATTGGGGTAGTGGGTCTTTGGGTGTTAGAGCCCTTAGTCATTTTACAAACTGCCTCTGTTCGTAAGGGTGATTCTTTAGAAAGAAATACTTTATGACAGGAAGTTAACTTTGTTTTAATGGTCCAATAACTCCAGTAAAACCACAACAGCAGCAGGTTTGCCTGTAAGTTACTTCTCAAATCTATTCAAGAAAATAGATACCTGAGGGTGATGCTACCCGATAAAGGGGGAGGGGTGGTCTTCATGGACAGTATTTTGTATTCCAGTAAGATGATGGACATGCTTAATTATACCAACAGGTATGTCAGGGTATCTAAGAATGAGATTAACTTAGCATACCGTAAGATTGATTTGGTTTTACAGGACACGCTGAATGACAATTTTATAAATCAGGACACTTTTAAGTATCTCTGTGTGGACAAACCCCATATCCCTGCCATTTTCGGGATACCTAAGGTACATAAAAGTGTAGAAGATCCACCCCTGAGACCCATTGTGGCCGCCAACGGCTCTAAAACACATCCCATGGCCAAATTTTTGGATGCAAAATTAAAGGATATTTGGGTCAGGGCCAATGGTATACTTCAGGACTCTTGGGAATTTTTGAGAAGTATTAATAGCAACATGTACTCTGATTCCTTAATATTTGTAACCCTTGATATTCAGGACCTATTTAATGTGATCCCACATTCTACAGGGTCAGAATGGTTCCAGGATGCCATTCACCAACATGGAAAGCTCGACCACAATACCTTTTTGGTATATATAGAGTTGATGGATTTGGTATTGAAACATAATTTTATATTCTTTGAGGGTGAGTTGTTTAAACAGATCCAGGGAGTGGGTACGGGGGCAAGTTGTGCCCCTACCTATGCCAACATTGTGCTTATGGTATGGGAAGAGAAGTTTGTGTTCCAGGGGGCCCGTGGGAAAATAGGATAGAGGTGAGAGAAATATTTTGGCAGCTGTTATTGGAAGCCAATAGATCCCCAGGGCTGAATGAATACATATCCATTGCCCCTATTTTAAAATGAGAGCTGCAAAACTATAAATAAGTGTATATATCATTTTGCAAGTTCTTTTTGTGGGTTTTGCATTCAAGTTTATTTATCTGTCCTACATATTGTGATGATTTTAGTATTTATATATTTTTAATTTCACTGAAGTTCTTTTAAAAAATGCATGTTTTTATCTGTATTTATGGCAAGTTGTTAGGTTGTCACAAATACCTTAGTTACAGGATTTAATTGGTGTCAATTAAACTATTGTTTTAATTATTGATTAATTAAATTGGGAGGGGTACATAAGTAGGCACAACCTTTATTCATTATTCTACATCTGAAGAAGAGTAGTGGATGAAAACGCTTGGCATTGCGTGGCGTTAATGCGAATAAACCTGCTGCTGCTTACACTTACAGGCTCGTGCTTCATTATATTTTACCTCCTGCCTCTTTGGGTGCCTGTTGTGGTTTTATTTGTTTTAATGGTCAATAATTCTTGTTTTCTGCTGTAAGAAAAAAGAAGCTACAGAATAAGAAATTGATGTATGAAAAATGTTATATGATTTTTAGTAATTTTTCATTAAAAAGTATTTTGAAAAGCAAACATGCCTAAGTGAGTAGGACAAAACGGTGACATTGAGAGTGATGCAATTCTAACATTGAAACATTTAGGTAATTAAAAAAAAATAATCAGAAATTTCAAACATTTGACAAAGATTACATTAGTCAAGGAATACATTCACACTGAAAGAAATGGGCAGCATAATTCAACAAAATAATAAAATCTACCTGACAGTGTGGATAAAGGCTGTGAGCTGTTGATAAAATGCTTCTTGTAATCCACAGTTTAATATCCTTAATTACAAATGACGCTAAAGATGTAAGTATTTTAAAAGATATCATACTAAAAACTTTACTGTTACATATATCAGGAAACCAGGGCTAGAACATTTGTGAAGCAACAAAAAAAAAAACATAAGACAAGTCTCAGCACCTAATAGCTTGGATACCAACAATCAAAAAGATGCAACAATTCATTTTTTATAATTCCAGCAATAGCCAAGCATTCTTGGAGTTGCAGGGAGTGTAGAATTCAGGAAACAAAAGTGAATAAAAAACAGGGATGCATATTAATTGTTAACAATAGAACCACATTATGAGATATATATATATATATATATATATATATATATATATATATATATATATATATATACATATAAATATTTTAATAAAGCTTACTTATTTTAACAACAATCCTGATAGGCTTAGTCATATTTTAAATCTCCATGGAACTACAAGAAGCAAACAAATAAATTCCTGTGGCTCTAGTGACACCGAGCTGGTCCTCACTAATATGGGAGAGTGCCACACACCTCCTACTGTAATGCCATCCCTGGTAAGGTCAGATCACAAAATGGTCTCCTTTGAAGTAAAAATAAAACCTAGACCCCCAGAGAAACCTAGAATATTCAGAAAATATTCTAAGGCTAACCTCCAGATATTAAGTGAAAACCTGGCAAAATGTCAAGCCACCAAAAACCCTAATAACACTGCTGCCTATGCAGAACGTTTCACAGAAACCCTGTATAAGCATGTTAATAGATGCACAGAGGCAGCTGTACCCACCAAGAAGAAGTACAGAACTAACTCAGAAAACAAGCCACCCTGGTGGAATTACAAAATCCATAGGCTGTATAAAAGAAGAAAGAAAATCATGGCAAAAATTAGGAGGTGCAACACTCAGCAGGATAAAAACACTCTCATCAAACTAAACAAACATCTCAGAGGACAAATAAAGTCTATGAAAGCCAAATTTGAGGCAAATCTGTCCTCCCAGGCCAAGAACAACCACAAGACATTCTTTAGCTATGTCCACAACCTCAAAGGCAATACACAATTGTGTGCAGAGCTTATTGTAAATGCAGCCACCTATACCGAGCCAGAAAATATAACAAACCTACTAGCCGATAAATTCAGCTCCAAATTTCTCCCTCTTTCCCCCAACCTTCCTTCAGGAAATATCATCTAATATAACTCCCCCCTACTATCACTAAGGAACAGGTCCTTAATGTTCTCTCTAAGACCAAGAACACTACATCAATGGGCCCAGACAATATCCCAGGATGCTTTCTAAAGAGCATGAAACATGACCTATCAGGGCCTCTGGAATTGGTATTTAACTATAGCCTCCAAACAGGCTTCATGCCTCATGAATGGAGAACAGCAACAGGCATCCCTCTGCACAAGGGTGGGCCATCTACAGACCCTGGAAACTACAGATCCATAAGTCTAACTAGTCTTATATGTAAAGCCATGGAAAGAATTATCATGGAAGTGATCAATAGTGATATAGTAAACCTCCAGACACTGGACCCAACCCAGTTTGGAATCATCAAGGGCAGATAATGCCTACTAAACCTGGTGGACTTCTTTAAGAAGGTCACCAAAGCAATGAATGAGGTCAAAATGGTTCATACTGCCTACATTGACCTGGCCAGGGCATTTGGCACAATACCCCACTCAGGCTTTGTTGACAAACTCAAAACATTAGGTACAAACTCATATGTCACCCGGTGGATAGCCAACTGGCTCACAGACAGGATCCAGGAAGTTAGAATTGGGGAGTCCACCTCTACAAACAGGCCAGTCACAAGTGGAGTCCCTCAGGGATCAGTCCTTGGACCGCTCCTTTTTGCCATTTACTTCTCTAAAGTCAAGGCCAATGTCAGTGATCTATTGCTGACTAAATTTGCAGGTGACTGCAAATTAGGAGCTGTCATTAAATCTCAAATTGACACAAATGTTCTTCAAGAGGGGCTGATACAGACAAACAACTGGTGTCAGAGCCATGAACTAAAACTAAATGCCAAGAAATGCATAATAGCATCTCTCAGGAAGTCATCCATTCCTGGTAACTGTTGTTAGAGGTGACCCAGTAGTCAGGGACTTAGAGACACATATAGATAGTAATCTAGCCTTTGACCATCACATGTCTACAGTAGTGAGGAAATCCTTCTATGTTGCGCAACTTATAAATAAAGGAATGGCATCTAAGTCCAAGGAAATCATTGTTCCACTGTATTTGGCATTAATCAGACCTATCATTGAGTTACAATGCCAACTTTGGTATGTACCTAACTAGGCATATCCAACAATTGGAGCGTCTGCAGAGGTTCTTCACTAAAAGAATACAAGGCTTAAGTAAAATGACCTGTGCAGACTGCTTCAAGGCTCTATCCCTGTATTCTGCCTCCTACAGGCTTTTGATGGGGGAGATCTATGCCTGACATACAGGGCATTGTCAGACTTCACTCTGATGGACCTCCTGCATATTCGCAAAACAAATAGCACCAGAATTACCCATTGTAGAGACTTAAACATTTCCTGTGATATAAATAAGACTTGCTGGAGAGACAGGTATGTATCCCAGAGATTACCCCGTCTCTGGAACAGGATCCCCATCCATGTGAAGCAGAGTTTCTCCCTAACCCAATTCAAGTGCAACCTCAACAACTGGATGGGGAACAGAAAATTCATCCCTGGTTTGGCACCTATATCTGTAATGGACACAGGCAATCTCTAAATGGTTCATCTCCCAGGCCCCTGCTTGCAAATGTTTCATGTCCCAGGCCCCTGCTTACACTTATCAAGGGTACCAGAATTAGAGATTTGGGATGCATGGTTAGGTTTAAAAATGCCCTTGTGGTCATTAGCCAAGTAAACACCTGTGAATCTATGAACCTATGGGATAAAAACTGTGAGCTGCAGAACACTGTGACAGATAAACTAAACAACCATTATCATTCAAAAAATAATGACTGTGAAATATGCAAATTCAGGACTGCAAGGGAAGAATGCAATGGGTCTACAAAATATTTACTATGGAAGGAACAGCAACAAAATGTGAATAAATAGATGTTAACAAAGAAATAAAAACTTAAGGTAATATAATCCTGTACCACTGCAACTGTAAAGCAAAATGCTCTAGCTGAGCAAAAAATAACGTTAAAGAAGTTGATGACCTTTGCTAGGTCATTAGACACATCAGAACTCCAAACAAAGAACATAAGAATGTAATGAATAAAACAGAAGAGAAAACAGAGATGGATGATGAGGAAAACTAAAATTAAATGAAAAAACCAGAATGCAAGAAATAGGTGGGAATTCAGTAGAAAGCAAACACTCACAGACATACATATGTATGTATGTAAACCAAAGGGAAAAAAGGGCACAAAGACAAACCATTCAGTAAAAACTGCAAGAAAACCTCCAGACAACCAAGAGCTTTCACTGCATGACACCTTAAACCTACTGTTTAAGGCCCATGGGAAATAGGCAAATGACCATTTAAGGACATCAAATGTTTCCTCTACATGGTTTCTGAATGCTCATGACTTTTTATTTTTTCAATCTTTATGGGTACATTCAGGCCAATAAAGTCAAACTCCACTAGCTGGGGTGTATGTTTTGAACTTTTTAATGACATCTGCAGCACAGCATAAGTGGATCATCTGAGTATACTTTAGAAACACAAGTGTGCGAACCTTAACCCTGCTCCTGTCCCTAACCTCAGCCATACACTTAATATGAAAACCCCTTTTCCTAAATGAACTTCTAAACAAAACAGTCTCATACACTTCCCATACTTCAGTATGCGCACACAACAGTAAATCTATCCCCTTCCCTAGCCCTTAATCCAACATTAACCCACAAACACACATGCACAAACACACACGCACACACACACACACACACACACACACACACACACACACACACACACACACACACACACACACACACACTTGCACACATGCACACACTCCTACCCCTAATATATTGTAGCTGCAACCACATCTTCTATTGAAAAATACACAGTCAATTTTCCTCTTTTTGTCAGTTGCTACACTCAACAAACGGTACTTTTGATGAATAAAGGCAACCTAAACTGTATCAACAAAGGGAAAATTGTACAGAATGAACTACACCCATATATATATATATATATATATATATATATATATATATATATATATATATATATATATAAAATATATGTATTTTTTTATATATATATATGTGTGTGTGTGTGTGTGTACTATATGTTATATGTTATATATTATATAACATTACAAGTGAACCTAATTACCTACTTTGAAGAACAGAAAGTTAAAATGTAACATGGTACTTTGTATTTAAATTCTGGGCAAGATTCAAAAACCCCTACATGGCACTGAAACTGTGACCTCATTGTGCCACTGATTTGTATTCAGTAAACAGCTCTGCATGATGTGTAGAGCTGCACAAACACTGTAAACATTTTGGCATGCTAATTACTGAGTAAGCAGCTGAATTGTATGCTAATTGACCAATCAAAGATGGTGGAGCTCTAAAACAAACTATAAAGAAATAGGGTACACTTAGTCTAGCCTTCTGTTTCATACTGCAAACCCTACTGGAATACAGCCACGGAAACTGCACTGCAGGGAAAGAATGCTAGGGCTGCTGCTGCTCTTCTGTATGTGTACGCACTACAGGCTCAGCTCTATACTACTGCTGCTGCTGATAGACCTCAGGCAAGAAGGAGAAGGGTGCTTAGACCCCATTTAACTTTTCATGGTCTGCATGTGGTAGATATAGTAGAGTGTAACAAGGTAGATAGAGGCACACTACAGGAGCTCTGCAGTCCCTGTTGTCCTTACCTGAAAGCAAGGGCAAACCGAGGGTAACCAATACCTGTGGAGACCAAGATATGTGTAGCACTTAGAATATTAGCTACAGGAATCTTTCAGTGACTCACAGGAGACATGCTGGGTGTTTCACAGGCATCAATATCCAGGATCCTACATCAATTCCTAATTGTTATGCTGCAGCATGCTAGTGGATATATACATGTTTCTCCCCTACCCCCAAGGACAGAGATACGACTATGCAGGATTTCTACCCCATAGCACATTTTCCTGAAGTCTTGGGTACTACAGACTGCATGCACATTGAGATCAAAGCACCACTTGAAAAAAGAAAGATCTACATCAACAGAAAGGGGTTCCACTCCATTAACTGCCAGGTCGTGTGTAATGCTAGGGGAATCATCCTGAATGTGTGTGCTGGCAACCTCGGCAGTTACCATGACTCCCATATCTGGCACACCTCACAGCTCAGCCAGTAGTTTTCCATGGGTGATGTTCCACAAAGCCATTTAACAGGGGTTTACTCAAACCATGGCTGATGTCACCCATCAGAAATGCACACACCCATGAAAGAATGCTATAATAAGGCACATATTCCAGCAAGAAACATCATAGACCATGTATTTGGGCTGTTAAAGTTATCATTTTGGTGCCTAGATACCTCAAAGGGGCTCTGCAGTATGATTCCAGTACTTGTGCTGAAATTGTCACAGTTTGTGCTATCCTACACAATATCATCCTGCAAAAACAGCTGCAGCAGGAACACCAAGGGCTAGGAGCAAATGTTCAACCACCAGTGGTGAAGTCACCACATCTACATGTAGGTGAGGAGTCAGAGGGGGAACCCACAACTGCTGTGAGTGTAGGTAAACTTAGGCATGCACAATATGCCATCATCCTGGATAAGAGGCAACACATGCTCACCACCTAAGGGGTACACCTTTCATTCTATGCACATGCATAGAATAAAACTGATGCCAGGCAATGTTCACAACCTTTGCTTCCACATGTAATGGCTGGGTACTGCTAGCATCAGGCAGAGTCAGCCCCAGATGACAAAAGTTGTAACTACAGGACTATCACTGTAAGTATTTAACCTGTAATATAAAAATAAATGTGTAAGAACTTGAATGAATGGCAGATACCTGCCTAACTGGTACTTGCAAATATAGGTAAGTAGAATGTATGTGAGTTGTCCAGCAATGCCATCAATATCTCACATGACTGACATCTATAATATATACTTAGGCAGTTTACCAAATAACCTGGCCCATGCAACTGAAATACCTACCATAGCCAAAGCATTTCAAAAAGTGTACCTATCCCTACCCTCTCACAAGTGGAGCAATAAGCATGACTGAAAACAGTTTCCTCTCCTTCAAGTTCCCTAGCTACAGGGTTACCTTTCAGTTTAGATTGTGTCATCTGAGCACAGTGAAGATGCAAATGAGGTGTGAGCTCATTAGAATCGCTGAAAATTAAACTTTTGACTTTGTGTATCAGATGTAAACATAGTATAGCCTCTGCACCATGGTTAGGTGCTAATGGCTTGCAACTGTGAATGATCATTCTGACTGAAGCAAAATATAGTAATGCACAGATACCCTTCTCTGAAGTGGGCGTGTCAGTCAAGAAACACTTGCAAAGTGTGGAACTAGCTGCAGTGAGCTTTTAAACAAAGACAAATGCCCCACTTGTATATTTCCTTGACATTATAGCACAGTTTCCTGCCTTTGCTGAAAACTGTTGTTGACTGTCATGTATATGTATCACACCTTGAAAGAAATATGAGAGAATATGCACTATAAATTGCATGTTTACTAGTAAAGTAGAGATAAGGAAATGATCTCCAAAATGCAAAGAAAAAGGCAGAGATAACATTTTACCAACATATGCATAAATATTGTGTGATCACTCATTCCACTAAATATGTTATATACACATTTACAATCAACTGAGAATGTCTAACCGTGTGAACTGTTTCATACTGGATATGAAATGTGAATTGCTTGTATACACATTTGCCACAGTTATGAGTTCTTATGGAGATATATTGGTTACTGTTCAAAAAATTATTTGCATTGACATACATCCCTACAGCTATGGCATATTTATCCAACCTTGTTCTGCTTGTCATATGCTTGTTGTTCCTCTCCAAACCCTTACTTACCTCTATATCAGTCAGAGCATGTCAGGTTAATAATAAGAACATACCAAAAATATGATCCATGAATGTTCTATTACATCAAACATTGCTATGCGTATGTCCATCTCTCTTTGTATGTGCCCTTTCACTCCCACCCGTCTTTACGGGCATGTATCTATTAGGCTGACAGATGTACAGGTCATATCATGTTTTCTGCATACTGACATAACTCTAGTGATGGATCATTCAAACATGTTACCTTGATTCGATATAAGGGATCAGTGCTTATGCAGTGTGTGAGGTTTCAAAATCTGTTGTAAGATTCCCTTTGTGTAATGTTCATGTTATGATAGATGAAATGTTCATCAAATATGACATAGAAACTGTCCTTGCTGTGAGAAGTCATATGACACACACACAGTCTAGCCAGGATATCTGACCCTACACAACTAGTTAGCATATCTGCTGAGTCATACTAATCATTTCAAAATACGTACCACACCTTGTCATTTGTAGCAAGCTGTATACACTTTTAACCTGTGAATTGCAGTGAGGCTTGCAAAACATCTACTAGCTGTAGAAGTGTATAAGAATTGATAGGAGTGTAGAATACTGTAATGAACTGGAAATAACTGAAAGAAACTGAAATGAGACTGGAATGAATGTATTTATCTTTTAATTACCCACAACTGTGCTGAACAGGTACCAGTCTCTATTTTATGTACCAAGTCTTCTTGTACCTTTCAGAATAAAAGTCTGCATACACTGTGGTTTGGTTAAGAATGTTTTATTATGTACAGTGGAAGTAAATGTCAACAATATTTGAATCAAATCTTACTGTCTCCAATAACAGTGCTGATAAACTGAAATAGACTGAATTATAATGTCTGTAGCTTCTGCACTATTTCTTTCCTCCTGACTAATATAATTAATATTCTAGAATGCTGAATATTCAACCTGACTTCTGCACTCACTCTTGAGTGTCTGAACCAAATCTCTAAGGACTGCACTGCAATGACTTTATGCTTATCAGTCCAAATGAACTAACTGACTCTGCATCTGAAGTATCTCTTAACAATATCAAAACCCTGTAAATTTCCACACCCCTCTTTAACCTTGGTTCCCAAGCCTGTTTGTACTTAATGTACTGCACATTCTGTTAGCACATTTTATTCTTATCAGTATTCTTGACTGAGGGTTACTGAAGCATTCTTTTTTTATTGAATCTGCATGCAAAATGTAACATGAGGATATACATCTGCTTTAATATGGCTGTATTTCTGGACTTATGCAAAGACAATACTATGTTTTTGTCTAACAGACTACATTTAAATGAAAACTAATCTTACAAAATGTATTGAGGTAGGCATTACTGATACAATTTGAGGAAGAAACATACTTTAGTTATAGTCATATTTGCACTCCTGATTATATTTACTTAGGTAATGACATCCTGACATCATTTGTAAAAAATAAAAAGGGAGATCCATCTGGATTTGAACCCTTGCTCACCTGTGCTCTGACCAAGCGCTTATTGTTCTTATACCATATGCTACAGGGAAAGCTGGACAGCAGGTTTTTTTTCTACACTCAGTACTGTCCAGAGTGCTGATGGCTGCTCATGGCCGCTGAGCCTGTTTACACAATGAAAGGCATACTACATTAAACTTTTCACTATTTTCCTTAAACAGAGAAACACGTTTACTCAACGTTTAACATCACACAAATGGGGAAGGCAAGGCCAACAGTTATTCAGGTAATAAAACTTTGGCTCCAACATTTCAATGAGAGACTACAGCATATACATCATACTAGCTGCCAACAGTTTTTCACAGTTTATTCTCCCTATCTGCACACAGTTTGGAAAATGAGCACCAGTGGACACTGCTATTTCACAAGTGCAAGTTGAATTCTTGAAATTTGAATCATGCATGCACTAACACTTTGCCATCATCTGGGCAAGTCAGCTTCTTGGCAATGCACTTTGTGAAAATGTACTGTATATAGCACATATAACCCTGGCTACTGGGCTGTAATCCTCCACCATAGGGGTGTGCATTCATAAATGAAGAGAAGATCAGTGATGTGTGCTTCACTGAACACATACTTTCAGATATTCATGTGTGCCCTGCAGCAATGCACTTGTAAATGATATTTTAAGACTTAGGTCATTGTCAAACAGACTCCAGAACTGCAGAGCGTAACTGCATTGTTACATTTGGAATGGGTTGTAGTGGCTCTGGACATGGTCATCAATAATCATATCCCATTGATATTGTTAGTAACTTGTATTAATGTGGACATACCTTTATCTGAATATGGAGACACATAACTCCATCATTGTACTACTGGTGTTTTCAAAGTGTGTGTTTGTGTGTGTGTGTGTGTGTGTGTGTGTGTGTGTGTGTGTGTGTGTGTGTGTGTGTGTGTGTGTGTGTGTGTGTGTGTGTGTTTGTGTGTGTGTGTGTGTGTGTGTGTGTGTGTGTGTGTGTGTGTGTGTGTGTGTGTGTGTGTGTGTGTGTGTGCAGAACATCATGAGAAAAAGGTACATGTCTGTCTTACTTCTGCAATATATATTTATGGCAATTTCTTTCAGCTAAGTTGCCAGGATGTATTTATATGTACTTTTGCAAACTGAGATCACATAATCATCTCACAAGTCCAGGCTTTGCAAACAAGTCTCGTAACAATATATATTACCTGTGACACAACGATGATTTCATCCTCTGTAAAGTGTACGGTGACAGCATTAAAGTTGGACTTCTGTGATGGCATGAGTGTTAAGCAGTGTGTTCTCTAGCTTGTGTAATTAAATAGGTAGGGGTCCTAATCTCACAGAAGTTAACGTGTATGTGTGTGTGTGCGTGTGTGTGCGTGTGTATGCGTGTGTGTATGTGTGTGTGTGTGTGTGTGTGTGTGTGTGTGTGTGTGTGTGTGTGTGTGTGTGTGTGTGTGTGTGTGTGTGTATGTGCAGTCAGAAGAGCATGAGTCCAGGTCCTACCACCCTCATTCAAGTAGCAGTCAGAGGATATGTTTACACTGCTACATTACTCCACAGCAATTTCATACAGCCCTCCCAACATCCTCTTCTCAGCATACACTGTTAATGTCATCCTCTGTGAAGTTCACTGTCATAATGTTAAAACCAGGCTTCTGTGGTTGAACTAGTGTTAAGAACTGTGCTCTGTAGCTTTTGTAACTAACTAGGTGGGAGTTCTAATCTCACATCAGTCAGCTTGGGTGCATATGTGTGTATTTATTCAACTGTCTGGAGACACTTTTTGTTATGTAGTTTGTATAACTAGATAGGTAGTGGTTCTAATCTCACAGCAGTCAGGGTGTGTGTGTGTGTGTGTGTGTGTGTGTGTGTGTGTGTGTGTGTGTGTGTGTGTGTGTGTGTGTGTGTGTGTGTGTGTGTGTGTGTGTGTGTGTGTGTTCATTCAATTATCAGTCTGAAAACAATTTTACACCGGAATGTGAGTCCACATCTATGTCATACAATCCTCCCAACATCTTCTTCTTAGCGTACACTGATGATGTCATCCTCTTTAAAGTGCACTCTGACACTGTTAAAGCCAGACATCTGTGGTGGTGCTAATGTTACATTGTCTGGGGTACTGTGTTTGAATTTAATTTCAATCTACTGGTGTATAAGTGGTCAGTGGTATACTATGGTCTTTTTATGATGTTTTGAATTACTTTTCATTTGACTCCCTCTTTGGAAAACATTTACATAGCCTCATGAATCCAATGTCCCCTGTTCCATCTATACACATAACATCCTTTCTGTGGAATACTGAAGATGCCATCTTCTCAAAGATGCACGTACACATCGTGAAGCAGAGCCCCTCCATTACCCTCTGCAAGCCATCTCCAGACCACTGGATGTGCGATTGCTAATCCTGTCATGGAGTGGTGCACTTGTCACTTATGGAAAGAGGCAGTCTGCAATAAAATTAAACCCATACACATATACACCTACTATCTTCTATCACATAGATATAGCAATTTGGGTTCAAATGGCATAATAATGGCTAGGATTTTATTTGTTCTTGGCTGTTAGCCTAGTAATGTTCTATGACCCTGTGAACATTGCACATGTCAGTGTTGTTGTTATCCACATGTGCTTTGTTGAGGTGTGGATGTACTATAGCCCTACAACAGTGTATTCCAATCTGTTATTTCAACTACTGTATTGATGGCCACTGCTGCCATTTGGTTACATGTTCCTTCCATAATAGCTGTGTGATGACCATGCCCTGGGCCAGCAATCAAGGAGCCTCAATCTCCACCACTAACACCAGGGAGGTTGTCTCCTAGAAGAGGAAAGAATAACTAATACACACAGTAAAGTACAATTTCCCTTAAGTGCACACAGAGATCACAGTCAGTCTGGGGCTGGTTGCTCCCGTGCTCTCCAGGTCCCCAATAAGACTCCCCGCTGGCACAGCTATAGGGTCCAGATCTCAGCCTAGCTGGCAAGGTAACCTCCAGTACCCTATCTGTCCAACCAGTGCTTCATGTCCCTGCCCAGGTAGCTGACACATACCCACACTTTGAGATAAGTATTTATACAACTTCACAGACACTCCTGGGAATGGCTGACACAGATTCTCTAGCTGTGTCCCTTTACCCAGACTATACGGTAGTAATTTTTGCCACCACCAGCTTAATAATTATCAGCTAAGCAAAGGCCCTTGAAAGGGTGTTCAATTATTACTGTGCAATATTATTATCCAATTGGTAATGTGACTATTCAGTCTAAGGCTTATTAGAGTGGCCTATTACGATAACCTCTATAAATATGCAATGTACTCTAGAGCCTACTTTGTCTCTACACAAACCAGCCACAGGTAAAGGTTTTTAAAATATTTAATAATAAATAATGAAAACACAAGACAATACTACTACACCACAGAGATATCTAAGAGTTCAGAGATCACACAGAAACTTAAAACAATACAGTAGGACAGGTCTGATGTCAAAGAAAAACACTTAATCTAACTTTCTAATCATTAGCTAATCTTAAGAGAAAACACAGTGCTATAACCCTACTTGCATACGTAAAGAGCATAAGCAGTACTGGGGATGATGGTCCAAGACAAATGCCTTCAGTCTCTCACTGAACAATAGTTTTTAAAACACTAACAAACAGCTCTGCTAAGGCCCTCCCAAATTAAATCATTTTGACACTTAGGTTTTCCCAGTATTCACATTACATCATCTTGACACTTAGTCTGGAGTTCCCAGGCCACAAACTGCATTATTTAACAAGCTAACACCTGCTCAGGAAACTACAACAATAAAAGAGATTTCACATGTATACTCTAACAATTATTCCTTAAATTAAGTTAATAGAAATAATGTGTTCAGCCAGATGCTTCGGCACCACTTTTTTAGATAATTGTAACTTCAAAGAAAATTTGAAATGCTTGGCTTGATTTTCCTTACATCAGATGGCAATGTTGCAACAATCTTGAAGTTCACATTTTACAGTTTTTCTTTCATTTAAGAACACAAGCCTGTATTTTGCATTTATTTATACAAATGATAGAATTATGTATCAAATTCTATTTGACAAGGCTGGCAGCCTTCACCCATCTTTCCCCAATCTTCACAAGCTGTAGTAATATTCCTCCTGAGGACTGTTGACATTGGATGATGCTATGTATATTGTTGCCTTAGTAAGGCATGTGTTCTTGTAGTGGAGTATATCAACATTCTACACAGTTCTCATTCAACCATGACAGTGACAGCTGCAGTATGGTGCAGGTGTGCATGTGGATACCTACCATCAGTAAATGCTATGTGACATCGAGCAATATTACATCATACCAATTACATAGACACATATGCCTGGGTTCATCAACACATTGTAATGCTGTTATATATACAAACATATAACATGCTGAGATTCACATCTAACCTTGGGGAATTCATGGCATGTACTATTGTGCTGCTATTCACAATGATTATAGAGTTGTTCCCCAGCAGCATTGTGTGACTGTCGGCATTTGTGTCCTTAAATGTTCTGCATG
Source organism: Protopterus annectens (assembly GCF_019279795.1). Lineage (NCBI taxonomy): Eukaryota > Metazoa > Chordata > Ceratodontiformes > Protopteridae > Protopterus > Protopterus annectens. The sequence continues at coordinate 640,267,607 of NC_056729.1, read as the reverse complement.
AACCATATCCATCTCAGTTGTAATGTGTCCATATATGGTGTCAAGGCAGTCAACCACACATATTTACTGATAAACATATAGGCATATAATGTGCAACTGATGTAATGATGTGACATGGGTAGAGTTGTATGACTGTGTTAACAGCTCCACCATGGTGCATGTGATTAATACCCAAGGTTTTATTTGGAGGTGATGAACAGCCTGAAGTGCAACTGTAGCATAGGTACAACTATAGTGTGACTGTACTGCATCATGAATGTACCACTACATCACATCAGTATTGCCACTTCAGAGTTTGCATTACCACATATGGATGTATGTCAGGATGTTATGGAAATATAACATTTTCACTGGCAATGTCAGAGGATGGGGATACTTAGGATTAACATGGGTAGGCTTGTAAGGGCTCTAGAGCTGCTTGCCTAGTAACCTCCTCTGGACCTATGAACCTATGATAGTGATAGCGTGACACATGTGTTGAGATTTGACATGTACTTATAGAGGGTGCATAATGTATTGTTTGGTAAGAGTACAATAACCCAGTAACAGCTTCCTCAGTCATTGACACTTGACTTTGCACTACTGCACTGTCTGTAGACATGAGCATAGTTGATGCATTGCCATCAGTTTCTCATACTGCTGTACCATTCATTATAACAGATTACTTTGTAATTCACACATCAATCAGAGATGCTTCAGATAATATTGTTTTGATGTGGCAGATGTACGCAACACCCATCTATATAGGGAATCCACTCATAATAGTGTGGTGTTTGTATGTGTTTTTATTTGTATGGCCGATACCTATTTCAGCCAAGGATGCTTTAGTTAAATGTGTCACAGCTCCCACACATCTGGTAGACCATACAGAACTATTATTTGGGATGTATACCTGTTAGGATTTGACAGTGCAGTCTTCTCTTCAAGGTTTTCAACTAGATGGTTGTGTGATACATTTGTCTGTGTTGCACTCAGTAAATACACAGCTCAGTGACAACATCAATGGCATGGATTTAATTCTTGCAGGTGGGGATTATGGCTTATGTGTTCTGCAAACCTCTCAAATGACCAGGACTGGCCCTGATTTTAACTCCACTTTTAACACTGTCCCTCTTAACCCCTCCAAGATGTGGCCATTTTGTGGGCAAGGTAGTGACTTCCCCTTATAGAATATTGACAATCATTACAGTTGTGCATGTCTGCTACTGCAGAACATGTATAATAAGTTACACTCACATATTCTGTCCATACCTCAGATTACTGGTCATAATGTTTTAAACATGCCAATGATTGTGCCTGTTTTTTTTTCTACATTTGTACAGGACTATACTGCTATGTATCCATGATTGTTTTAGAGCTGTGGTGACATGTCAGTCATATTGCAGCAAGTCATTTTGCAGCTCTTCAGAGTATTCTCATACCCTTCATTATATATACTGTCGGTGCTAAATGTCATCTCCAGTGAGCATGTCAGTGATGTTTATATCACAACCATTCACCTCCATTGACATGTAACCTTGTGTGACTGTCACATATATATTATCACGTGCAATGATATAATATACTCAAACAGGACATGTAAACATTAGTATGTACTGTGCTATATGTGCTTAATTTTATGCTACTGACTTGTCTTGGAAGTGAACACACATTGACATATCGCATCTTGAGGACATTGCCATATTTATCATGTCTTCTTACTCTTTATTCATTTCTATCATTCATGCCTACGCCCGTTTTCATCAGGACGCTTTCCCTGCCCAGTGTACATTTCCTTGTATCTGTCCTTGCTGTTCCCTCCACTCTAGCATTTCATTTTGCAAATAATTTTTGTAGTATACATTGCACTTTTTTGTACTGTGCTAATACTGCTGTTATTGCAGTATTTTCACCTGCGGTAGTCATTGTAGCTGTCTGCTCAATCTCGCCGAGCAGGTTTGCTTGTAAATAAACTTGAATGCTTCTTGTTTCTGTGGTTGTGCTGCTCTGTATGATTTCCTAGTGGCAGCACTTTTGCAGGCCATGAAACCAGGCTACCATACATGTAAGCGTGATGTGCAGCATGAATATACAATTAACACTGCTTCTTACTTCGCTAACACGTAAACTCTGTATAGGCTTTGTGCAAAGCCTAAACAAAGCTTACTGACTTCCTGAGTCTGTCTTTACTAAGTAAATGAATTGTCAGAATTGTTTTCTAAGAATAATATTAGTATTGGTACTTTAAATGTTTTTTTTTTTTCCATTTATTGCTTGAATATTCTGTATGTCTGATGAAGTCTTATTAAGCTGGAAAAGAGCTAACTTTTTTTTTATTTAAAATAAATTACTAACTCTTTTTTTTTGGATTTGTTGTATGGTATTGTGGCAGATACTGGAATGGTTTTATTTGGATAACTGTATAAGCTCATGTAGATGTGTGTGTGCGTATACATGCACACACACACACACACACACACACACACACACACACACACACACACACACACACACACACACACACACACACACACACACACACACAAATACACAGACGCACACAAACATTCACGAATACTGCAGCATGTTGGTGACTGCTCACTTCAGAGATGCTGGGTTTGAAGGAGGCAGACAGCTAAAAGTTAATGAGAAATGCCCTGCCAATAAGCAGATACCTAACCTTTTAGTCCGAAGATCATCTTGCAAAGATTCTAGAAGCAGAAACATATTCCAGAAGGAAAACAAAAGTCAAAACAGAATGCATTCCTGTGAGGAATAGGGGCTACATTATTCAGTATTGCTGTATTTATTTGCTTTGATTTTGGGCACTTTTCAAAGTTAGAGCAAACATCCAGCTTTGGCCCAATGTATGAGTCATCTAGATCTTGTAGTGGTCATTCAATTGGCAGGAGGGTAATAGCTGCAGTTCTGAAGAAAACAAGCACTAGTGGTTATAGCTTTAGCTGCTTTTCATTGGTTCTTTCCTTTTCCATGTTTATTTTACATTGCCCAGAGCTGTACTTAGTGCAGCAAGGTTGAAATGGGCACTCCACAGGTGCTTTCAGTTTTAACTTTTCCTAATATACCCAGCACACACAGATCCTATCAGTAAAAAGAACCTTGCTATGGAGAGATGCAGCAACCTGCATGTAACTACATAATGCACAGAGTTGAGTACCTAGTGCCCTAAAAGTGGCTTGTAGCAGCCCCCAGTGGCACTACACTGCTCAACTTAGCCCACAACTACCTCAGTAGCACAGCATTACTGATATGCAAGATTCCTCAGCTGAGCTTATAACAGTCACATTTAAACACATTACATATTTATCTAAATAAGCATTTATAAGTAATGACACTGTCCACGCCTTAACCATCTCAACAGACCATAAATTTCTATTTTATTTAAGCACTGCAACTCTGTAAATCAAATCAAGTTTACTTCACACTGGACAAACTGAAAGTTTAGCTTTCTCATATCTTCTCTGTTGCCAGCCTCATAGCATTATGAATCTTACAGCAGTGTAGCAACTATCTTCTCACAGATGCTAAACTCTTACTAAACACAGATAACTGTTTATGTGAGGTAAAAAGGAGACCCCACTCTATCAAAAAAACAAACAAACAAACAAAAAAAAAAGCAGACTGTGAACATTGCACTAACACACCAGACTCTGTGTACCCAACCCTGGCACATAATAAAATCCCATATGCTGATACTGTAAAGAAATCCTTATGCAAGGTTCCTAGACTTGTAAGGATTGTCTCAGCAAAAATCGAAATCAAACAGCATCTTGCATAATATCTTATATTTAACAAAGAGTCATCATGAGACAAAAGTCTTCAATTCCAGAACTCCAGACAAAACAAAAATCTTTTAGTGATTATGACTCCATATAGAGAAAATAGAAGTTATGTACTTACCATAACGTTCCATGTGAGTTGTTTATCTCACCTTTATTCTCACTGATGGGTTGGAGCTGATCCCCGGCTCCGACATGGCCGATAGCAAACTCAAGGTTTGCCAGTAGCTCGAGACCAGCCCCTTATCCCACCATGCACTGCTAGAATTACCTCAGATCTTGTTTGCTGTGAATAATAGTCTACATATATCTATATCTAAATATATATATATATATATCTATCTATATATATATATATATATATATATATATATATATACACACACATATATACAACCTATACATACTCTCTTATATATATCTAAAAAGAAGAGTACCCAAAGGGAAAGAGAAATATTGAATAACCAGGATGGCACTAGCCTCTATAAGTCAACAGCCAGCCAGGAGGGGGAAGGAGGGAGGGACATGAGAATAAAGGCGAGATAAACAACTCACATGGAACGTTATGGTAAGTACATAACTTCTATATGTGAAGTTGTTAATCTCGCCGATTATTCTCACTGATGGGTGGTGTCCCTAGCACCCTCAACCCTGGGTGGCTCATGGGAGTATGTTCTTCAGTACTGTAGAACCAAAGGAAGACCTGTCCCTAGAAGCCTTATCTACTTTGTAATGTGAGATAAAGGTATGAGGGTTAGACCAAGTGGCTGCAGCGCAAATATCATCAAGGGGCAATTTAGCTTGAAAAGCAGAAGAGGTAGAGACAGCTCTGGTAGAATGAGCTTTTGGTTTGTGCGTTAAAGGCATGTTCACATTTTCATAAACAAAGGATATACAATCGGATAACCATTTAGATAAGGTTGTTTTAGCCACTGGATTGCCTTTTCTTGCTTCTGAGAAGGCTACAAAAGGTTGATCTGATTTCCTAAAATCCTTAGTTCTGTCAAGATAAAATCTGAGCTGTCTGTGAACATCAAGTTTGTGCAGCATATATTCTAAGTTGTTAGAGTGGTTGGGGAAGAACACTGGTAGTTCAATGACCTGATTGATGTTTGACTCAGAACAGACTTTAGGTAAAAATGAGGGGTTCGTTTTGAGATACTCTATCAGCATGGAGGATCATGTAGGGTGGTCTGATGGATAATGCTTGAAGTTCTGACACTCTGCGGGCAGATGTAATGGCCACAAGAAAAATTGTTTTCCATGATAAGAATTTTAAAGCACAAGAAAAAGCTGGTTCAAAGGGAGGAAGAATAAGTTGAGACAGCATAAGGTTTAAATTCCAGGGAGAAAAGGGAATTTTGATCGGAGGTCTCATATGAAGAACGCCTTTAAGGAAGGTTTTGGGTAATTTATGGCTCATAATATTTGAGCCATCAAGACCAAGGTGAAAATGTGAGATAGCAGCTAAATGAACTCAAACTGTAGCAGCTGCTGCCCCTTCCTTAAAAAGTTTTGTCAAAATTTCCAAAATCGAAGATAGCGGAGCTCGAAAAGGGTCAATGTTCTGCACATTGGCCCAAATTGAGAACCTTTTCCATTTGCTGCCATATAATTTTCTGGTAGATGGCTTGTGAGAGGACAAGAGAATCTGTCTTGTATCTTCTGAAATTGATTGAAGCCTGGAAATTAGGGGAAGTAAAGAAACCACCATAAAAAACTTCTCCAAAGCCAACTTCATGCTACTCAAGTCAGAAGTGACAAACTTCATGACACCCATGCAGACGGGAACTGAAACTGCCGAATCCTACACTAAGGCACTGTACGAGCACATCCACTCATGCATGAATCGTGCCATCCCAAATAGAACCAAAATGCTCTCATCCAAAAAAAGGAAGCCAATCTGGTGGTCCCCTGCCATAAACAAACTTTATAATAAAAGGAAGAAACTTTTGCAGAAAAGAGGAAAATCCCAGGATGCAAAAAACTCCCTTACTAGCCTCAGTAAGAAACTGAGATGCCTCATAAAATCCTCCAAAGCTAGTTACGAAAATAAAATTGCCAAAGATTCTAAAGACAACCACAAAGCATTCTATAACTATGTCAAAAATCTAAATGGCAATGCTCAGATCTGCTCTGAGCTAAAACAGAATGGCATTAAATATACTGATCCAAAGGATATTGCCAATATCCTGGCAGATCAATTCAGTACCAACTTCACCCCCCTCTCACCCCCTAAATGGCCCATCTCAATACCGGACGATTGCCAAATTCCAGTAATAGCGGCCACACAGGTACAAAACGCACTCTCTAAAGCCAAGAATACAGCATCCATGGGACCAGATGACATCCCGGGCTGTGTACTACATGAACTACAATATGAACTGGCACCTCACCTAAGTGTCATGTTTAATCATAGCCTCACTTCAGGTTTCGTGCCCACTGAGTGGCGCAGAGCTACAGTTATCCCAATCCACAAGGGGGGATTCACCTTGGATCCCAGAAACTACCGTCCCATCAGTCTGACAAGCCTTATCTGCAAGGCCATGGAGCGTATTATCATGGAACTTATAAACAAAGACATTGGCAACCTTCAAACACTGGACCCCACCCAGTTTGGGTTTGTGAAGGGCCGATCTTGTCTCCTGAACCTGATTGACTTTTTTGAATCAGTCTCCGGAGCCATGGACAAGGGTAAGGTGGTTCACACAGCCTATCTAGACCTTGCCAAGGCCTTTGACACTATCCCCCACTCAGGAATCATAGATAAACTTACTAAGTTGGGCATTAATCCCTATGTCACCCAATGGGTTGCTAAATGGCTTACTGATAGAACCCACACTATAAAAGTAGCTGACTCCAAATCCAGCTCCAGACAAGTGACAAGTGGAGTACCTCAGGGTTCAGTCCTGGGGCCGCTCTTGTTAGGCATCTACTTCTCTGAAGTACAGGTCAACACTAAGGGACTCTGGCTAACAAAGTTTGCAGATGACTGCAAACTGGGAGCCATTATTGAATCCCCAAATGATGTGGATACTCTACAAAAGGGCCTTACAGAAACAGATGCTTGGTGCCAGAGCCATGGGCTCAAGCTCAATGCCAAGAAATGTATTGTTATCCCCTTTGGGAAAAAACATGTATCCATGAATTACCATATAGGTGGCAGTACACTAAACACAGAAAGTGTGATAAGAGACTTGGGAACACAGGTGGACAGCGGTCTCACCTTCGATAACCACATCGCCACAACAGTCAGGAAATCCTTCTATGTGGCACACCTCATCACGAAGGGCTTTTCATCCAGAAAAAAGGAGGTCATTGTCCCACTGTACTCATCCCTCATTAGACCCATTATAGAATACAACGCCCCATTTGGTATGTACCTCTCAAGACATCTGCAACAACTGGAAAGGCCTCAGAAATACCTCACTAAAAGAATCATAGGCCTAAAGCAGATGCCCTACGCTGACCGCCTTAAAAAACTCCAGCTATACTCTGTCGCATATCGTCTACTCAGAGGCGATCTCTGCTTAACATACAAGGCCATGTCAAACCCAGAGCTGTTGGACATGCTACACTTAAAGAAATCCCAATCCCTCAGAGCTACACGCTCCAGGGATCTAAACCTTGTCATCACAATAAACAAAACATGCTGGAGGGATAGGTTCCTGACCCAGAGACTCCCCAGACTCTGGAATAGATTGCCCATACATGTCAAGCAGAGTGCCTCTTTGGACCTCTTCAAAAGGAACCTTGACGATTGGATGGGAGAAAGGAAATTCACCCCAGGGATCACGTCAGTCTCTCTGCTAGACAGGGGTCCAGGAAAGTAAATAATGTGGGAAGAAATAGCCAGGGAATTGTTATGGCTAGGCTTGTATAGGCCCTAGGGCTGATAGCCTAGTACCAACCTATGAACCTATGAACCTATGAAGCCAAGCAGTCAGTTTCAGGGAGTGTAGAGAAGGATGAAGGTCCCCTGACAGGTGCATCAGAAGGTCCGGAACTGGGTCCAGGATCCATGGATCCTCCAACAGATGATGGTGGAGAAACAGAAACCAAATCTGTCGAGGCCAGTAGGGGGCTATGAGTATAACCTACCTTCCCAGTGATTTTGCTTTCTGTAGAAATCTGGATATTAATGGGAAGGGTGGAAATGCATAAAGGAGACCCGGGGGTCAATCGTGTAAAAGTGCATCTCTCAGGGGAAGACCGGGAGGTGGTATCAGGGCAAAGTAGCTTCTGCATTTTGAATTGATGTGGCTGGCAAAAAGGTTGCAGCAAGGCTGGCCCCATTTGCAGAAAATCAACTCCGCAACCTGTTGATTGAGAGACCACTCATGAGAGAGTAATACTGCCCTGCTTAACTTGTCCGCTATGACGTTGGATTTCCCCAGGATGTGCGTTGCTAACAGAAAATGCTGGGATGACACAGCCCATTGCCAAACCCTGAGGGCTTCTCAACAAAGGGGGTAAGACTTGGTTCTGCCCTGCTTGTTCAAGTACCAGACTACTGACATGTTGTCGATCTGAATTGCTATAGTCCCTAGAGGGAGACAGTCCTGAAAGTACTGCAATGCCAGAAGTACCGCTCTCTGCTCTAGAACATTGATGTGCAGATGTGATTCTTGATCTGTCCATGTGCCTTGGGCAGTCTTTCCCTGAAAATGCCCCCCCACCCTATCAGGGAAGCATCCGTGGTCACAGTGGCTACTGGGGGGGGGGGCAAAGGGTCTCCCTACTGTAACATGAAGAGATGTCAACCACCACCGAAGGTCTCTCCTGCAAGAATCCGTGATAAGAATCATGTGGTGCATTGGTAGTTTCTGGTAAGACCACTGAGTGAAGAGAAGCCATTGAAGGATTTGCATATGCATCCTTGTGAGTGGTATAGCCAGGATTACTGCCACCATCAAACCTAGTACTTTCAATACCTCCGCTGCTGTAACTTTGTTCTTTGACACCAGTGAGCTGATGTTTTGGTGAAGAAGAGAGACTCTTTCGATAGGGAGACGTAGAGTGGTGGCTGAGGTATCTAACTCTGCTCCTATAAAAACGGTATGCTGAGATGGCGATAAGGCAGACTTTTTGAAGTTGATCGTAATGCCTAATTGATGGCAAAGTGTCAGAGTGTATTGTGTTGCCTGAGTCAGCTGATGTATGGTGGTAGCGGTGAGGAGCCAATCATCTAAGTATGGAAACACCTGGAATCCTAGACACCTCAGGTGAGCCATGACCACTGCCATGCATTTGGCGAACACTCTGGGGGCTGAAGTGAGACCAAAGGGCAGGGCTCAAAACTGGTAATGATTGTCTCCCAGCTGGAAGTGCAGATGATCTCTGGAGCATCTGTCCATCTTTATGTGATAGTACGCATCCTTGAGATCTATGGAGCACATCCAATCACCTTTCTCTAAAAAGGGAAGAATGGGCTGAAGCATGACCATTCAGAACTTCTCTTTCTTTATGAACTTGTTGAGTCTGTTGAGGTCCAAGATAGGTCTCCAGTCCCCTGTTTTCTTTTGTACCAAAAAGAATCTTGAGTAACTTCCAAATCTGACTTGGTCTGCTGGGACTGGTTGGATGATTCTTTTTTCTAGCAATCTGTGGACCTCTACGATTGCTTGTTCCCTGAGATTGGGTAGAACATCTGGGATTTTTTTGATAGGAATGGGAGGGGTAAAGAACGGTATGAAATATCCTCTGGAAATGATGCTTTGTACCCAAGTATCCGATGTTATGTTTATCCAGGCTTCTGGGTACAAAGTCAAGTGACCCCCGACTGCCTCCAGAGCCGAACAGTCAGGCCTCCTTTCAGGAGTGCTGGTAGGACTTACCGAAGAACTGACCCCTGTCACCCTGTTGCTGCAGACCCCTTCTGCCACAGGGGTGGCATCTTCCATTATATTCCCCTCCTCTGCCTCTAGAAGGGGTTTCACCACATGTGTCGTGAAAGGTTGCTTGAGTTTTTCGGAACCACAACTCCCCCCTAGGGCCCTTGGGGTAGGGCCAAGTAGGAGTGGAAAAGTGGACCCCAACAGCAGATAATGTATTGCCTTCCTGTTCACACCTGGTTAAAGTTTCCTTTACTTTGGGCCCAAACAGTGATGAGCCATCAAATGCGGTATTAATAAAAGAAGACTTGAAGGGTTCCACAAAGGAACAGAGACGCATCCAGTCTTGTCTGCAAAGAGCAATGCCTGAACTAGTGGCTGTACTCGAACCATCAGCTGCATAGGATATGAGACGCATGGACGAGTTCACTACTGAGTTAAGGGTAGAGAGCTGGGCTTTGACTTTGTCGGCCACTCCTGCCGCTACTGTACCTTGGAGAGTATCTCCTAGCTCTTTCAGGAGATCTCTCTGTAGTCTTGTAAAATGGGTCAAGTAGTTCAGTGATCGCAGAGAAAAAGTCACTGAACTAAACATGCGCTTCCCATATCTATCCATAACCCTAGAATCTCTGTTAGGGGGATGGATAGAAGAGGATGTCTCAGATACTTCCTTTCTGGTGGCTGCAGCCACCACCATGGCATCCACAGGGACTCCTTTTGTCAAAAAAGGTTTATCGACTGGGGCAGATATGAATTTATTGGGTCTACGAGGGACAGGTTCCATGGCCTCCGGTGACTCCCATGCCTTACGAGAGATCAGATCCATGAGCTCGACGTAAGGCGGAGACACCCAGGAAGTGGAAGGTTGAGACCCAAAAGCCTTCAAGAGCACAGACTCATCCACAGTAGGGGTCTTGGACTGCCGGTCACCCCTCTGACTAAGGATCTCTAGTATCTCTGCAAAAGAGATATCCTCAGAGGGGGGATCGAGGGGACCCTTCTGACTCATCTAAGTCCATGTCAGATGTCAAAGACTCCTGTGGGGAGTCTAAGTGTCTCCTCTTGCACAGTCTCTTTCTGGGCACCTCCTCAGTGGGGGCATCTGGGGAGGTCTCAGAAGAGCAGGGGACACTCTGTGCGGGTACTTGAGGCTCAGGGTCTCTATGCTTAGAAGAGTCGGTAGATGCAGAAGTAGACACAGGAGCTTGAGGGGAGAGGGAAAGCTGAACTGATGCTGATGTTGTCTTTGGAGATAAAACTCTCCTCATAGCATCGAAGGAACCATGGCTCTGATGAGGAGGAGTGGACAGACCCGAGAGTACCGTCCGATCCTCCCACACCGAAACCCTGGGCTCTGAGCCTGAGGTAGTAGCCGAGCTCATCCGAGCCGAAGCCCCGAGAGGGAGAGTCGGCACCGACAAGTCGGTGCGACCATCCTTCCCGGACCTGACTGGAGAGCGTCTGCTCCTAGAGCCCTTGGTCAGTGCTGAGGACATCTGAGTAGATGGGGCTGATAACCCCGGAGCGGATATCAGCTCCAAGGGTCCGACCGCCATTGGTTCAACTTCTCTTGGCTCCGAGAGTCCAGTACGGCTTGGAGGAGAAGTAGACAAGTTCGGTTCCATGGTCTTTGGCACCGACAAGCTGGTCGGGGCCAACAACAATTTGGCAAGTCCTGGTGCCTGTAAAAGCTTCTGCACTAGCCGATCCATGTCCAAATCTGAAAGGCTGACTGAAGACTTAGCTGAATGCACCAAAGGTGCTGACTGGAGCAGAGGTAAAGAAGGAACTTCAGAGACCGGCTCCAATACTGAGAGCTGGCTCCGAATCAAAGGTACACTCAGCTCCGATGACTGTGGAACTGATGACCCTCCTTCTGAAATTTTAGCCTTTTTGGATACCTTATCTGAAGACTTGGATTTTGAAGATTTGGAAGACGTACTAGCACCTTCATGGCTATTCAAAACCTCTGAAAAACATTGCTGTAGCAATCCTCTGTCTATAAGTTTCCTCCTTCTCTCCAAGAGGACTCTTGAAGAGAAGGAGTGACAAATGCTACAGGTGTCTTGGAGGTGCTTGGCCCCCAAGCAGTAGACACATTGAATGTGTCCGTCAGTGATGGACATTTTCTGCCCACAATCTGGGCATTTTTTAAAACCCGATTTGGGATGGGATTTCTCCCTATCCTCTGACATACTGAGAGAAAAACAGTAAATAGATTCACAAACAACTAAACCCAACCTGGGCACTATCTACAACAGTAATATATATATATATATATATATATATATATATATATATATATATATATATATATATATATATATATATATATATATATATATATATATATAAAAATAAAGATATAATACAAATATGGGACTAAGAGTCCCACAGAACAAACCTAACCACTAAAGGGATTAATAGTAGGAAAAGGGGCTAAAGGCCCACACAAACTAAAAAGCCAACAAGACCCTAATTTAAAACAATTTAAACTATCTAAACTGTCTAAACTATCTAAAAATAATGGAACTAACACACACTACATAAATATATCAAAAAGAAAACTTTTTAAAAACTTGCTGTTAATTCTGTTTCTAAAATGGTCCAAGCTATCTGGATCACCGAGATCTCTCTTGCCGCGGCAAACTAGATCTGAGGTAATGGTGCATGGTGGGATAAGGGGCTGGTCTCGAGCTACTGGCAAACCTTGAGCTTGCTATCGGCCATGTCGGAGCCAGTGAGAATAATCAGCAAGATTAACAACTTCACATCATGACTCTCCACTTACTAGGGTGGACAAAGATAAGGTGACAATGAGTTGTCTATCAGGTGTCAATATCTTAGATGTCTCAGGGGTCTGTAGGACCCATTGCACCAGACAAATATAAATACGACATGGTAGTTGTGCATGTGGAGGTGAATGACTTAAGCGCTCTCTTCATGTTACAAATGCGTGAAAGACTCTTGATACTGAACAGAGCCCTCCCTTCACTAGAAATGATGCTTAGGTACAAAAAAAAAAAAAAAAAAAAGATTTGCTTCAATGATTGACTAAATAATTGGTGTCATTCTATGGGGATCCAATATGGGTCAAAATGGAGTTAGATGCTTGATAGTCTCACAGGACCCCTTCCAAGGCTCAAGAAGTTCATATCAGGTTCATAAAACCCCTATAAATATGAATGCCATCATTCTAGGAAACTTTAACTACTCATCAATTGACTGGAGTACCTACACCTTCAATGTAGGATATGCACAGACGTTTTTAGATATAATAAGTAAAAACTCAATGAACCAGATTGTTACTAGCCTAACTAGGGCACAACATATTCTTGCTATGGTGCTTACAAATGTAGCATCATCATGTCTGACTCCACAAGCATTTCCATCTCTGCTTAAGTCAGACCATAATCTGATAACCTTTCTCCTGCAGCTACTTACCCCTACCCCAAAGAAATATATTATAATTCAAAGACTTCAGGTACACAATTCTCAAATTCTATGACGAAGTCTCATAATTCACTTATAAAAACATCACCCCAGACATCACTTCTGCAGATAGACTTGCAAAGGAGTTTTATAATCACATACATAAATGGAGAGAATTGGCAATCCCATGTATATCCAAATGCAATGATAAATTTAAAAGTGAACCACCATGATTGTTAACTGACATAATTAAAATTTAAAATAAAATAAAAAATCCCCAAATTACAGAAACTATTAGGAATTTGACTAAGAATTTAGAAAGTCTATTAGATCTACTAAGGTAACCCCTTGTTCTGGCTGACAAATTCTGTTCTAATTAATCTCCCTCTCACCCCCAGCTGTGCCCCAGGAAATATCATCTAATATAATCCCTCCAACTTTCAGTAATAGCAGGTCTTAGATGAGCTCTCTAAGGCCAAAATTACAGCTTCAATGACCCCTGATTAGCACTGCCATGTTTCATTGTGAATGAAACTGAACCAGGGCCATGTCCCTCTCACCTCCCCTAACTCATCCATCTCCACTCTGCCCACTTTCCTCCCATTTTCTGATATCATAGCCACATCAGAGGGAGGAGGAACGTTATCTTTTCCTGGCTTGTGATGCTATTTTGCAGAAGAGCATAATAAATGTGCTGATTTGTTATGTTTTTCTTTAAAAAAAGCATTGCAAATCTGCTGATTTAACAAACTCCAATATTCATTTTGTGTTTTTTAAACAGAATATCAGAATTTGTACAGTGTTTTCCAGACTACTGGACAATCAATTTTATTTCCAGATAGTCCAGAAAAAAATGGATAGGTGGCAACCCTACCCCTGATAATATTCTAGGATGCCTCTTAAATAGCCTGAAATTGACCTAGTAGGGCCACTGATGTCACTGTTTAACTATAGCCTCCACACAGGCTTTATGCCACATGAATGGAAGACTGCAATGGTCATCCCTATGCACAAGGATAGACCATCAATGGATCCCAGGAACTACAGACATATTCATCTGACTAGTCTCATATGCAAAGTCTTTGAAAGAATGGACATGATTAGCAATGACATAAGAAACCTTCAGACATTAGACCCAACCCAGTCTAGTTTCATCAAAGGCAGAGCATGCCTACTGAATCTTGTGGACTTCTTTGAGATGGTCACCACGGCAACAGATAACGGCAAAATGGTGCATACTGCCTTCCTTGACCTAGCTAAGACATTTAATACAATATCCAATTAAGGCATTGTAAACAAACTCATAGAAGTAGGCATATGCCCCAGTGTCATTTGCTGGATAATAAAACACCAAAAAGAAAGGAAATTCTCAAAAACTCCAACACATAGCAAAACCTGGAGTTTGACCAACATGCATCTAAAATTGTAGACAATTATTCTATGTCATTTAGCTTATAAGTAAGGGCATGGCATCTAGGTCCAAAGAAGTCATTGTGTCACTGTACTCAGCCCTCAGCAGCCCCATCATTGAGTATAACACCCCATGTGGTGTGTACCTGACCATGCACATGCAACAAACAACTGGAATGTCCCAAGAGGTTCAAATCCCCCCCTCTCAAAAAAAAATACTGGGTGTGAACACAATGTCCAATGCAGATTGCTTCAAATTTCTGTCCCTATACCCTGATTCCTAAAGACTATTAATTGCCAATTTATGCCTGGCATACAAGGCAACCTTGGATCCCACTGAGATGGAGGTTTACATATCTGTAAAATGAACAGCACCAGAACTACTATATTTAAGAAATTAAACTTTGTTTGTGACTTAAATAGGACATGTTGGAAGAACAGGTTTGCATCTTAGAGAATCATTCTCTGGAATATGCTTCCCATCCACATGAAGCAGAGGCCTTCCCTAACACTATTCAAGTGCAACCTAGATCAGTGGATGGGAAATTGGAAATTCACCCCTGATCTGACACCTATGTCTCTGACGGCTGGAGGCATCCGTTAAATCATGCCCTAATTAATATACACCCATCAAAATAAATTTTAAGACACAATAACTTGTGGGATACATTTTAGTTCCATGGCTAGATTTATAAACCCCCCAGCAGTCATGAGCCTAGTATACACCTATGAATCTATGAACACAGATGTCACACGCAGCAGGCTGAGTAAGGAGAGAGTCAGTCAGTTGCCTGTCAATGGTCAAAATCAAATAGATCAAGCACACAGTCAGGTCATTGAATCACAAGTAGCAATATGTCTCAGTCATGGCCCATGTGGGTGTCCTGAGAAATACCTCCCTCGACTATATAAAAACAGAAATGATGGACCTCTCAGACTATCTGTCCCAGGCCTGTATGAGCCTAGCATCAAACAGCTTTCTACTTTCTGCAAGGATGATGCCACTATATAAACAGAAAATAATTGACTTTAACAATTGGCTTAGGTTTTGCTTTCATTCAAAAGGGGTTCAATATTTGTCAGCCTGGAAGGATATGGTAGATAGACCATGCTGCTTTGCCAAGGAGGGCTTGCACTGGTTCCCTTTAGGCTTTAGTATAGTTGATAAAGCTTTGTCCTCCCCTCATAGTGCCTTTTTAGCACTGCCAGTCTACTAAATCTTCCAACATAGCAAAATCAACACAAGAACATCAAAAGGTGCTACTGCTCAGTGCCAAGAGTCTAAATAAGAAACTCTACCACCTGCAGGCTCTCCTCACCCTGAGGAATGCCATCATTTGTGCAGTTACTGAGACTTGGTTTGGGCTACAATGCCTTCCATATATTTAGACCACCTACTGCACAGGAAGGGACAAAAGGTGAAGATGTCTCAATTTACTACAAAAACATACATAACTCAAGGCTGGTCAATAAGTACAATGCCCTTGAGCTTCTCCACATCCAAATTACCATAGGCAAAGTCCCACATCATATCCTTGCAAGTTATATGCCCCCTTCTATGAGCCAGGAAATCCGTAAGACATACTTAAGAAGACTGGAGACATTCCCCATTCAACCCAACACTATACTCATGAGTGACTTTAACTACCCCTTTATAGACTGAGAATGATACATAACCCCAAATATACAAGCCAAGAGATTCCTGGACTTTATAAACACAAATACCCTGGACCAGCTAGTCCATACACTTGTACAAGTGCAAACATCCTTCACCTGGTCCTAACAAACATGGAAGAATGTTGATCCATCTCTAGTACATTGTCCTCACTTGTCAGGTCAGAGCTGTCTTCTTAGAAATAAAAATAAAAAACAGGACCCTAGCTAATCCTGGAACTTTTAAGAATTATTCTGTGGCAAACTTTCTAGTAATAAATGACTCCTTAGCAAAATTCTAAGCCATCACATATATTGAGAACACTGTTGCCTATGTGGATTTTTTTTTAATTATTTGTTGACCAGGAAAGCCTGACTAGGACAAGGCCTATTTTCAGCACAGGCCCAGGAAGAAACACTACAGACACGTCTTTAGAATGTGGGCGGAAACCCACACAAACACAGGGAGAACAGGCAAACTCTGCACTGAAGGCACCCCAGCCAAGAATCAAAGCAGAGAGTCTCTTGTTGTGAGGCAACAACATTAACCACTGCACCACTGTGCAGTCAGAATTATTCATGAACACCCTGTATAATCATATTAACAGCTGTATAGAGATAGCTATACCCACCCATAACAGATGTAGGGCTAATTCATAAAAGAAGCTGCCCTGTGGAATCTAAGCATCAATAGATAGTACTGAAAGAAGAAAATTAGGGCAAAAATTAGGAGGTGCAATGACTGACAAGGTATAACTCCCTTATAAATATAAACAAGCAACTCAGAGGGCTCATAAAGTCCACCAAAACAAAATTTGACATATAAATAGCCTACCACGCTAAGAACAATCGTAAAGCTTTCTTTAGTTGTGTCTGTAACCTCACTAGAAACACACAATAATGTACTGAATTAATTGTAAATGGAGCCACCTGTACTGAGATGGAAGATTTAGCAAACATGTAGGCTGACAAATTTAGCTCCATTTGTATCTCCCCCTCCCCACATCCCTCAGGAAATACCCTCAACTATAACTTCCCCGATTATCACAAGGAAACAGGTCCTCTGGGTACTCTCTAAGACCAAGAACACTGTATCAATAGTCCCCGATAAAAGCTTATGATGCCTCCTTAACAGCATGAAAGATTAACTATTGGGCCCAGTAGAGTCACTATTTAACCACAGTCTCCAAACAGGCTTTGTGCCAAACAAATGGAGGACTGCAATGGTTAGCCCCCTGCACAAGGGAGGGCTATCCATGGACCCAGAGCACTACTGACTCATAAGTCTAATTAGTCTGATATGTAAAGCCATGGAAAGAATAATCATGTGTATCATAAATGATGACATACGAAGCATACAGGCACTAGCTTCAACTTAGTTTGGTTTTATTATGGGCAAGCAATGCCTACTCATATCGGTGGTCTTCTCTGATAAGGCCACTAAAGCAATGGATGAGGGCAAGATGGTGTGTACTCTTTACTACAACTGGACCAAATCATTTGATACGATACCCCACTCAGGCATTGTAAACAAGTTCACTGAATTAGGTATTAATCCCTACATCAGCTGCTCAGTAGCCAACTGGCTCACAGACAGGACCAAGAAGTTAGGATAGGAGAGTCTACCTCCACAAAAAGGCCAGTCATTAGTGGAGTGCCTCAGGACTCAGTACTAGGACCACTCCTGCTTGGTATCTACTTCTCTGAAGTCAAGGCTAATTACAAAGGCCTCTAGCTAGCCAAATTTGCAGACTATTGTAAATTAGGGTCAGTCATTGACTCCTCCAGGGCACAAATACCCTCTCAGAAGGCCTGACACAGACTAATTGCTGGTGCTAAAGTCACGGCCTTAAGCTCAGTGCTAAGAAGTGCACAATAGTATATTTCCATAAGACAGTCACCCTTGCAAATTACTATATTGATAATGCACCTCCTAGAGTAAACTTAATAGTCAAGGATTTGAGAGCACATGCGGACAGCTACTTTGTCTTTGACCATCATGTGTCTAGAGTAGTAAGGTTGCATGACTTACAAACAAGGGTACAGCATCCAGGTCTAAAGATGTCATTACTCTGTTGCACTTCATTCTCATAAGACCAGTCATTGAGTACAATCTCCCCTTTGGTAAGTACCTGAGCAGGCGTATACAACTGGAGTGTCCACAGAGGTTCTTCACAAAAATAATACATGGTTTAGAAAATAAGTCCTATACAGACCGCCTCAATGTCTTGTCCTTATACTTAGTCTCCTACAGGCTGCTGAGAGCCGACCTATGCTTTGCCTAAAAAGCATCCTCTGATCTGACCTTAAGGGATCTGTTGTATGGTCACAAAACAAATTGCATCAGAACCACCTGCTCTGGGGATCTAAACCTCAATGTCACCATAAATAAGACATGCTGAAGGGACAAGTATGTGTCTCAGAAGCTACTCCATTCTCTGAAGCAGGCTTCACATCTGTGTGAAGCAAAGGTCTACCCTGCACTTATTCAAATGAAACTTGGATCCCTCACTGGAAGGGGAATCATACATTTATCCCAAATCTGGCACCTATGTCTATGTTAGAGAGAGGAAGCTTGTAAATGCTCAACCTCTCATGTCTCAGTTTATCTATCCACCACAAAACCTAAAGAACCAATATCTTTCCAATATTTCTGGTAAGCATAGCTAGGCTTATAAAGGCTCTTTAGGGTCATTTGCCTAGTATTGTCCTATGGCCCTATGACTCTATGATCCTATGAGATAACTAGCCAAAACCCTTTGATCTCTGCATCTTCTCAACCCCCCCCAACATCAGTAAAGAACATGTACTGAAAATGCTCTTCGAGACTAAGAATACATCCTCCATGGGATCGGATAACATACCAGGCTCTTTGTTAACTAGTATTAAACATGCCCTTGTGTTATGTATCCATAAGCCATTTAACTTGAATATGGCTACAGGCTCAGTCCTGGAAGTATAGTATACAGCACTGGTGATGGCACTCCATAAAGATGGCCCTACTACTGACCCCAGAAACTATAGGCCCATCAGCTGGATGAGTCTCACTTGTAGGGCTATATAATACAATATAACATACTTGATTAACAAAGACATGACTAATCTCATCAGGCTAGGTTTGTAGCAATTTTCCTGTCCAATGAACCTGGTACACCTCTTCCAAAAGGCAACATAAGTTCTAGACTTAGCTCTGTCAAGACAGTACCTTGGCTGCCTATGCACATCTAGAGTATGCAGAATCTTTTTTCCCTTGTTCTGGGGATCGGGATAGAACACAGGGAGATTGATGGCTTGATTCAAAGTGAACTCTGAAACCACCTTGAGCAGGAATCAGGGATTTGTTCTTAATGAGACCCTATTGCCATGGAAGACCAGATAAGGTTCAACCATCATGAGAGCTTGCACTTAGATACTCTTCGTGCAAATGTCAGCACAATGAAAAGAACAGTTTTTCATGCAATGAACCTTAAGTCTACTTGATGTTCAGGTTCAAATGGAGACATGGTTAACTTTTCCAGTACAAAGTTAAGATCTCTGTAAGGAGTAACCTCTATACAGGGAGGTCTCTGGTGTAAAGCTCAATTAAGAAACTGTTTTGCCAAAAATGTGGTAAAAAGTATGGGATCCATGGGCAGATATGCTGAGACGGCAGCAAGATGCACCTTGTAAAATCCACAAATTGAAATAACTACGTAAACAAATTTTGGTCGTTTGTTCGTTTGGCTACTGCATCGGATCACCGCATTATAAAATTGGGCACTCATAGGTGTATTCGCAGCAAGATGCACCTTGCTAGAGGAGCATGATAGACCAGAGGTTAGTAACTCATACCAATATATGAACACTAGTGGCACATAATCCCTGCTACTGCCCTGGTTATTGGCTAGGCACCAACTAGAAAATCTTTTTCACTTGCCAGTATAAGATTTTCTAGTAGCAGGTTTTCTTGCCTTCTTTAATACCTGAGGCACACCCTCTGAAAAAGGTACTTAAAATGAATTAGAATTTAATCAGTCAGGCATTTAGTTGAAGATGTTTAAAACAGGGGTGTTTCAAACTCCTCTGTCTTGAGCGAGTAGGTCCAGTTTCTGAGGAAGCATGTGGCAATTGCCCCAGCCAATTCCATAAGAATGGAGAACCAATGCTGTCTGGGCCAAAAGGGAGTCACCACAATTTTTTTTGGACAGCCCTTCTGTATCTTCAGAATTTCCTTGGATATCAATGGAAAGGGTGGGAATGCATAAAGGAATATTCTCTTCCACAGGAATGAAAATGCATCTGTCTTCCCGGCTTGCATATCAATGGAAAGGGTGGGAATGCATAAAGGAATATTCTCGTCCACAGGAATGAAAATGCATCTGTCTTCCCGGCTTGCTTGCATGGAGTTCTGGAGCAGAATTTGATCATTTGTCTGTTCTGAAATGAGGCAACCAGATCTAATTAAGGTGCTTCCCACAACTGGATCAATTCCTTGAAGACCCCCCTCATTCAATTTCCATTTGTAAGGGTCTGTCCTAGTCTTGCTCAGCTTGTCTGACACCATGATTTGCTCTGATAGAATGTACAATTCTTGAGGTATTAAGGAGTGCTGAAGAGCTACCTTCCAAGCAAGCCTGCACAGAGGCTATGACCTGGTATTCCCTGGCTTGTTGATATGCCGCATTACTGTTGTGTTGTCTGTAATCAGTTAAAGAGGTCTTGGAGAACACAGATGATGAAGAAAATTTAAGTCATGGAACAAAGACAACATCTCTTTAACACTTATGTTCTTTAGTCCGTCTGAGGAATCTCACAGGCCTTGCATCTATACTCCAAATGAAACTGCCCCCAAGTAAAATCTGTGGTATCTGTAGTTACAGACTGGATAGTACATAGAGAAGAAAAAGAGAAACCTGCATTTGTTTACATTTGTAGTCTCAAGCAGTGAAAGTTCATTTTTCACAAAGTCCAAGCTTGGAATTTGAAATTCAAGAGGATGCAGATATTGGATCCATGTGGTTTTTTTAGAAACCGTTGACTATTTCTCATGTGTAACCTTTCAAGAAAAATCATGAGAATCAAGGATGCCGTAAACCCCGTGATCCTGAGATAACCCCTGGATGAAATCTGAAACCGATTTGGGACGCCCAGGAAAGTTTCCAAAAAAAAAAATCCATCTTCTTCTGTGTTAAAAATCCTTTTACTGCACGCTGTCTGTAAGACACCCTAGAAAGACAATCCCATATGATGGGGTCAAGGAAGATTATTGAATATTTATTTGGAACCCCATATTGGTCAGGAGAGAAGAAACCCATTTTATTGACTCGACATCTGGAAAAAGACTTTGCAAAGAATAAAATATAAAGAATAAGTAATCTAAATAAGAAAATATGTAAATGTCATTCAGTCTGCAATGAACTATGACTGGAGCCAGACATTTTGCAAACACCCTTGGAGCTGTAGGTAGTTCAAAGTGTAACGCAGAGAACTGATAATGTGACTCAGACACAGAAAACCTGACACATTTCCTGAAGCCTTTGGCTATAGGAATGTGATGCTATGCATCTTTTAGAGCTAAAGTTACCATAAAGCTTCCCCGAGGAATGAGAGGTGACACATTCTGAATGGTCAACACCTTATTATTTTATTATTTATTTTACATTTGTTGACCAGATTATTCAGACTGAGCTAAGTAGACCTTTTTCAGCAGAGGCCCGGGAAAAAAGCTCCACAGTCTTGAAATTTGGCACATTCACAGATTTAGATAGGAAATATCTAGAACTGGTGTTCGAGAAGACCATTTTTTTTGGAATTCAAAGCATTCTGGAATAGAAACATTGCCCCGTTCATTTAATGACACTGGTTCTATGACTGCTAGGAAGAGTAAATGTTGAAGAATCTGAGGCAAAAATTCTTTTTGGTTTGGAGGTTGGGGAGGAACTCCCCTGAAAGGAGGTATTTGTATCCAGTGCCAACTGTATCCCTTCTGAACCACCTTTAATAACAAAAGTCTGCAACAATCTGTTGCTAAAGGGGAGAGTACAGAGCAAGTTGCTGGAACAGATTTTGTGAGATAGAGTCAGGAGTGGGTGGAGTCGGAGAAAGTTGTTGGCTGCAGCTTTTTTTGAAACGGATCCTTGTTTTTTGTTATTCCCCTCCTGTCAGCTCTTTTTGTTTCCCTGCATCAGGGAGATTTGTAAGAGGGAGTTGAAAAATTTTGGAAACATCAAATTGTTTGAAGACTCAAGTAGCAGATGGGTCAAATAAAAACTTCCTTATATAAACATGAATTCAAAAATTCAGACTTTGCCTCATCAGAAAACTTTATTATATACACATGTGTAACTTCTCAAAGCTGTAGCAGAAGCAGTAGCCCAAGACATTCTATCTACACAATCACACAAACCGCTTAAGGTATGTTTAGATACTTGACAAATGTTAGAAAGAAGAGAACTCAAATAGACACTGCTTTCAGAGGGTAAGCATGGCAGTCAGTTTTCTCAAACTATCTGTACAAAAAAGCACAAACTTCAACATATGAGTCTGATAGGAATTCTATACACCAAAGTGGAAGAAAACATTCTCTTACCAAATTTATCCAATATCTTCCTCTCCTTGTCCAAAGATCAATGGTTGGAGGACACCAAGAGCCTGTTCCCATCTGGTGAAGATGTGGCTATAACAGGAAGGTCAGACCTATGGTGGGAAAATAAATGCTTGCTATTTTGAGGAACGTTATATTGCATATCTACGTTTTAGGAAGTGGAGGTTGAGAATGAAGGTTGCTACAGGCAACATTAAATACATCCTCCAAGGCTGGCATTAAAGGTAGAATGGGAGTGGAATGAGGCATATTGCAAAATATCATAATGTGTCCTCAGTTCAGGGGGGGGGTCATCCACTTGTTCCCATAAAAAAAAATGCCTTATTCATTCCTGCCTGATAAAAGAAAAATTCCTCCAAAGGAGGTTGTGAGGACCATGTTTTCTCTGAATCTGAGAAGTGGGCTTGATAATCTCCAGGAGAAGAAGCGCTGTCCCTGTCTATGTCAGAATCTGCTGACATGTCTTTGTCAGGAATGTTTCTGGTACAGTATTCTGAGTAACAGTATTAACAATCTGTAACAACTTCTTAACTAAGGTCAGAAAATCATCTTTTCTAATAAACACAATGTCTTCAGATGAACAATGTGTAACCTTTTGTTTTTTTATTTACAGGCATCCCTGGTGGCCAACTCAGAGATGATACCTCTGCCCCTTCAAGATGACTCTTCACTGACTATATCGAGCAGCACATTCTGGTATTTCTCCATGCATTAAGAATGATGTTTTTTCCATGCCCAGTTCAGACAGTAGAACAGACGAAGGGGGTGAAGTTGGCCTCTGGTTCATGGTGACTGACAAGACTACAACAGAAGAAGCTGGAGAGGTAAGTGAATGGTCTGAGGAATGACTACTGGCCAGTTCAGAGTCAGCCTTCATTGGTTGAGGCATTGACTGAGCCAGCAGAGTCAGCAAAAGCTTTTTTCTAGGATGTTTTCTCTTTCCAGGAACAGAGGAAGATGGACCAGTTGGGGGGGGGGGGGCTAATTATCCATGCTGTGACCCCAGGATGATGTTTCAGATATGGTAAGCTTAGCTGGAATGAGTCAGTCAGAAGGCAAGTCGTCAAACATAGTTTACAATCATCACACCTGCACTTACAGTTACGCACATATACTGCATCGGCAGCACACTAAAATCCTATCAGAAATGTTTTCATAAACATTTTTAGTTAGAAAAAATGGCAGGGAAGTTGTCACCCAGTGAAATACAAACTCTAAACATATAAGTTGTCACCCAGTGAAATACAAGCTCTAACATACTCTGCAGTAGTTCCTTTTCAAATAAAATACTTACTGACATTAATCTTTTTCATAAAAAAATCCCCACTCTGATGGACTTCCTGCATATCCACAAACAAACAGGAACAGAATTACCCATTCTAAAGACTTAAACCTTGCCTGTGATATAAATAGGACCTGCTGGAGAGATAGGTATGTATCTCAGAGACTACCCTGTCTATGGAACAGTTTCCTCATCCATGTGAAGCAGACTTCCTCCCTAACCCAATTCAAGTGCAACTTGGACAAGGGGATGGGAAACCGGAAATTCATGCCTCTTTTGGCACCTATGTCTCTAATGGACACAGGTAACCTGTAAATGGTTCATCTCCCAGGCCCATGCTTACACTTATCAAGGGTATCAGAACTTGTTAGAGATTTTGGATGCATGGCTAGGCTTAAAAAGGCCCTTGTGGTTGTTATCCTGGGTGGCGCAATGGTTAGGGTGTTTGCCTTACAAACACAGGATACAGGGTTTGAGTCTCACAAGGGATAATTGGCTAAGCTTAAAATGGCTTGCAAGGGCAGTTAGCTTAGTACTAATATATGAACCTGTAAATATACAAAGTTTATACAAACAGTACAGTTTTTCACTATCCACCCAATTAGCCAGAGCTGAAAATAGTAGTCCTGACAGGAAACTTCTGATATTAGAAAGATACCAGGTTCATTAAAGGGACGATACCATTAAAATGCACAAGTCAAATAAATAGCATTTTTTAAAGGGCAATATTCCATGTGGAAGGGATCCCCACAGGGACTTATCTGACAGAATAGAAGCCAAAGGCTGGATGCTGCTCCTGTGAATCCTCTGAGCTGCTTCTTCATGAGGTGCAAGAAAGTAATGAAGATTTTTCACTCTGACTTCTGATTTTCATCAACAGTGCTGCCCCATCAGCAGTTAGAGTGAGGGTGTGGGAGGGAGACAGAGCCTTGTGAAGATGGACAGTTGTTGCGTCTTGGGCAAGATACATCCCATATAGCCTAAAGGCTACTGCAGCAGTGGAAATTATAAATACATTCAAGCCCAGCTTACTTGTACATTATCCTTGCTACTGACATATCATGCCAATGTTGCAGTGCCTGTACCATTCACCATTCGGGTCTCAAATCACTTTAAAAGCTCTGGTGTTTGTCTACCTAGCTGTACACAACCAGGATCCTATTCACCAGAGATAATTCCTGTTTCCTTACAGCCCACTGAAATCTCTGCATTCTGCATCACTGATGCTGTTGGAATTTCCTACTGTATATCTTGATTTTTTTGGATGTTTTATCATTTCGTATCAGTTCTATACCCTAGAAATCTCCAGCCTTAGTAGTTGACAGAATCTCCTAAACTTGTCAGCTTCCAGAGGTCTATGAAAACTTACTTATTCAGTTAAACCTTTGGACTATCCTTGGCACTTTTTTTGGCATTGGATGTGATCTTAAGTTAGTCTGATGATCATTCTTATATGATGTTATCTTTTTTATCTGATTTTGTTGCTGAGAATTACACTGGTGCAAGTTTTTAATTGTCTTTTATTGTAATGCTCTTAGCAAATAAGCACAATAATAAACCTAAACTTTTACTTTGTACTATAGCTGCCATTCAGCTTATCTAATAGTTATTGTGAGAATGAGAAATGAAGAGCCATCAACAAATCAAACAGATCAAATGGCTAAATCAGGCACCAAAAACTGTTACTTCACATAATGCAGAACCTACAAGGATGATATTTTACTTTCCTCTGGGCATTCAATTAACTTTGCCCTACTTTTAAATGTTATTTATGCATTTATTCTTATTTGTGCTTCCACTGATAATACTCTATTTCATTAGAGGCAAATTTAATCCCAGTGAATGCAATAGCACTTGGTAGTATATACAAATGGCACCACCCATAAGTAGTTCATACAAATCTTTCACTAAGGAAGAAAAATTAAGTCATACAGTGCTGTTTTCATAAAGTTGTAACACAGACAACAAAAATGTTATAATTTTGAGTAAAAATGTTTATACATTGAAATGTAAAATGCATAGCTATGTCTAGATCCATGGGCAACAAAGTTCACTGGGACAGATAATGAAAGAATTGTTAGAAAATAGTTTTGAAAAAGAAGTGATTGGACACTGAACAGTCTAAAGGAGTAACAGCTTTGTGTAAATGGGAAGAGGCTGAGATGACACTGATATCAGTTGTATCACTTGTTTAATTTCCAGTAATGTAGGCCAGCAGATCTTCTTGTTTAATGAAATGATTTATCAAAACTGAAATAAGTACTATATGTACACAAAATTAGTTATTGTTCTCTGCAAACTACAAATCATGAGTTATAGCACTAGATATGTTATAAACAGCACTGAAGTGTGAAAACACACCCCACAAATAATACTAGACATTTAATGGCACAATACTTGTAATGGATTATGCCATATGGTTATAACAAAAAGTACTGCAAGCTTGGATCTTACTGAGTTATTTATTTATATTTACTAAGCAGGATAGGGCATTGATCCATATGACCTTTTTTCAGGCGCAGCCTTGGAGCACTGTCTAAGTGACTTGATCAGAGTCACACAGTAAGCAAGTGGAGATTGAAGGAATCAAACCTTGCATTACAGGAAGTAGCACATTAACAGCTCACAGCCTTCATCTTTTGCATTAACTCCCAATTCGAGTCATAAGTGGTCTCTTGTCTATCAAAGCATCCATTGTAATTATGCCCCACAACTGAAAAAAGATGAACCTGTAAATGGTTTCTGTAGTGCAAGACCCAATTGTAAAAGTACTTTCAGAGGTGTGTAACAATTGTTATTACACCCCCTAAGGACTGTTATGGTCAGGTGCCACCCAACGGACATTCATTCACTCTGAACTGACCGTGAATATCTTGCCTCATATTCTGTCTGTCGAATTTTACAGATATTAATCTGTAACTA
This sequence comes from Protopterus annectens, assembly GCF_019279795.1. NCBI lineage: Eukaryota > Metazoa > Chordata > Ceratodontiformes > Protopteridae > Protopterus > Protopterus annectens. The sequence goes on along the minus strand of NC_056729.1, from coordinate 640,240,712 downwards.
ACTTAATTAAAAAAGTATTTAAAAACTGTCCCTGACTTTTTTCTCTAATTATATTTAGAAGGTGCCTATGTGACAGCACTTACTAAATGCTTTACTGGCTTTCAAAGCCAGAAAAACACTTTACTCTTTTTTCTTTCTTTTGTTACTGGTAGTACATGGAGTAGATAAAACTCCATGCACTACAAAGAGCTATGATCGAGTCTCACCTGTCACTCTCAAGCTGAATTTCTTAGCTTCCACGTCTCGAACACATAATAATATGGTTACAGTCGGAGACCTGATCATAACCCTCCATATCTTCATGCACATTTGAAACATTTAGTCTTCACTGTTCATGGACACTATCTTTCCTGTTTTGGTTGATTTTCAAAATACATAACATCATTTTGATGAATATACCCTGAAGGGTTTTGATAATTTATTTATTTATTTATTCAGTTTACTAATCAGGCGAATGAGATGGTCTAAAGACCCTTTTCAGCTATAACCCAAACCAGAAATTTCAGAAGTAACCTACTGTCGTCTGGCTTACCCAAGTATGCCTTACTGTTATAAACCTTACTTTGTGAGCAACAATCTGACACAGACTTTGTTGTATTGTTCTATTTTTGCTATTAACTAGCCAGGACCTTTTACAGTAGGATGGTGTTCTGTAAATGGGAAAATATAGAGCTTTCAATAACATAAGCAATCTTACTATGGTTATGTCCCATTGTATAGCTGGCCAATTACTATTTAACAAATCTGGAAATACTGTCTACACATAAATAAATTAGTTGACCTATTGAAAATCTAAAGCATGACTTACAGTTCTTGTGTATACTTTTAAGGCACAATGAAGAAGATAAAGCAAACGTCTTTGTCTTGTAAGCACTCTTTGCCTTAGAAGTACAATTTATGTGGTCAAATACAATTACCACCAAAGAGAAGATTACTATGTGAATTCCATTACTTATGAATGGATTTTTATTTATTTTACCATTTGTATCCCAGTTGTTAAGTGGGCCAGAATAATTTTTGATGGAGACCTGGAAAGAAACTCCATTAAAAATTGTAACAGTTTACATGAATGGAAGTGACAAAAACATAGCAATGTAAAGTAAGAAATAAAATAGTCTTATACTGCTGTAAAAACACAGAATGAGGTAAAAAAACAGTAGCAATACACAGTCAGTCATAATTTGCATAAGACTTTAAATATATGCCACAAGAAAAGCAAAGCAAATTCAATCATTAATTATCATTCAGTTATTAATTTGAATGTTAAAGATTACACACTGGTTTATGTAGCTAATGCAGGTCAGTTATCCAAGATGATAGGGGACAGTGAGAAGGAACATCAGACGTGTACACCTTGAAGTAACTACAGTGTATATTACCTCCAAAGTCTGTGTTGACTGGCTGTGAATGAGATTAAGCAGGGTAACAAACAAAGGGGTAGCAAAATGCAGCACAAAAAAAATGGGATCAGATGGGGAGAGTACAAACTATCAAAAGGCATATGGAATAGACAGGAAAATTTCAAATAACTAAGTGGTGTAGAATATTGTATGGTATGGAACAGCTGTAAGAAATAAGCAGGGATAAAGCTGTACTCTAAGTACTGACGGAATACAATTTGAAGATGGAAGGGCTGTACACAAAGAAGCAAATGAACAGAGTATGGGGTGGAAATAAGTGAGTTAAGGATCTTGAGGCTTTGTTCAGTAGAGTAGACGTTCAGAATAAATGGGAAATAGTCACACTAAGTAGCTGACCATTGAAATAATTTAAGCTGTTGTATGAACTTTATTTAAATGTATTCAATGAAAAGGTAGCTTTCAACAATAAGCTCACTGACTTGATTAAAGCTGGAATGCACATATGATTTGCAAAATTACCTTGTAAATAGTCAATAAACGATGACTAGAAAGCTTGCAAGGAGCTAATCTATTGTACAATTAACCTTACACTTCCAGTGTGAAACTATTTTGCATCAAACTTTTAAGGAAATTTAATAATCTTAAAAATGTTATGTGTAGTTTATTTTGCAACTGCAATAATGCCCTCCCAACTGGGTAGTATAGGGCAATTTCACATTGACCAGAGGCAATGAGGCACTCCACCTGTAGAGTTAAGTTTCAGAATATTGCTGGGCTGTATGAGAAGGCCTTGTACTGCTTAAACCTCTCAGATAATACTACCTATATGTTGAGAGTATCTCATATCATTGAACAATCATCTTGTGAATGGACTTCATATGAAGCAATGCTTTCATAAAAAATCACAGACACGTCAGTTTAACCAGACACTGTTTTCCACAAACAAATAATGTTTATCCAAATATGCAACTATGACATCTGTTGTATTTAGATGGGAGAGTGTGATACCAAAAATCCTTTGTATAGGGGAGGGGTCCCATGCTAACCATTTGTTTTTTGCCGTTATCTGGGTTTTCAGTACAAACTGTCTTTAAATGATTTACCTCAAACAAATTCCATCTCAACACTGATCATTCAGTGAACTGACATTGCACTCCATAATATCAGACACACTGCAATGTTACTTGCTAAACAGTTAGTCTGATAATGAGGTTAGATTGTGAGGAAGGCAAACTTGAAGAAGCATACATATTTCAATGATAGGCTGCAAATATTAGAGCTGTTAAAATTTAGCAATGATTGCAAAGTACATTAAAAGAATGAAAATTAGTCTCCGTGCAGGAGGAATAAGTAACTTGATTCTAGTCAAGTAGCCTGAGAGATGCAGACAAAAAGCCTACACTAATTACAAGCAAACGTGATTCACAAAACGTTAGTTTACTGTATATGCACATGGCTTTTTATCAGACTGGTAATATAATCTTTTAAATTAAAAGTAGAATCAGTTAAAGCACAAACATATTTAAATTACTGAACAAACATGTTTTTGTCATCCAATTTTATCAGTGTATGTTAGTCAATATTCATTTTAAAATCTGCAGGTCAGGATTTTCTTCTATTAAAGACTCAAATGCTTGACAAACTAATCAAAGAAGATTAGTGAAGAACAAGAAATGAATCATTGCTTATGACACTTGCAGTCAACCCAAGATCAAAACAAACACACACACACACACACACACACACACACACACACACACACACACACACCCATGTGACTAATAATGGCAGTATGAGATGAACCACTTTCTGTTGTCCAAAGGATGAGGTGACGGTTTTGGAGTGGCATAAACATAATATTTTGGTCTTCCCAGTGACAGTGATAAAACTGTTACTCCCCTATGTTACATACTAGTATAGAATTTCATGCCAGCATCCTAGATCATCTCTTACACTGCCTTAAGCTTCTGTCACATGTCCTTCTCCTTTACATATTCACCTCATGCCAGCTTGTTTCTGCACTCTTTTGATGTTTTAGATCCCCCTCTCCTTTACATATTCACCTCATGCCAGCTTGTTTCTGCACTCTTTTGATGTTTTAGTCTATTCATAGATTATTTGTTGAAGTCTCTGTTAAAACATGCAATCTACTCTTGGTGAATATGCCAATATATATTTGTATTACACACACACACACACACACACACACACACACACACACACACACACACACATATATATATATATATATATATATATATATATACATATATATAAAATATATTTATATATCTATATCTATATCTATATCTATCTATCTATATATATATATATATATATATATATATATATATACACACACACACACACACACACACACACACACACACACACACACACACACACACACACACACACACATATATATGTATATACACACACATAGACACACTCACATGCACACATTTATATATGTATACACAGAAACGCATGCACGCATGTGTGAATAGATATATTGTATTATATCAGTAATATAGGTTTTATTCTTTGACTGGATCATATCCTCAAGGCTGTTTCCTGAGAAAGGTTGACTGCTCATTGTGATCTAATCATTCCATAAAATGAAATAAATTAATAATCTCTGAAGGGCTTCTGCATAGTTTATTTTACTAGTTCCTCCCTGATTTGTTGCTTGTCTGTCACAGAGGTTGACCACAACCTTGGAAACCTTTCACTATACATATTATTAAATAAATACTACTCAGTGCTTTGTCTTTGTTTGTCAAATCAGCATCATTGTAGTGAAACAGGAGTAACTTTTGATCCTCTTGCTTTTGTGTGAGGAATAACATTGCTTAACATTAATCTCAAAGGCAGAAAACTGAGCACTGACTATTGGGACTGTGTACAGTACAATACAGTCCCGATGTTCTGTGTATAATACAATGCAGCCTCCATGTCCAGTGCACTCTACAACGCAGTTTCAATGTCTTGTGTATAATACAATGCACTCTCCATGTTTACCGTATAGTACAATTCAGTCTCCATGTTCTATGTACAATGCACTGTAATGCAGTCTCCATGTCCTGTGTACAATGCACTGTTGTCACCATGTCTTGTGTACAATACAATGCATTCCTCATGTACTTTGTACAATACAATGCAGTCCCCATGTCCTATGTAAAATACAATGCAGTCTCCATGTCTTGTGTACAATTCAATGCAATCTCCATGTCCAGTGCACAATACAATGCAGCCTCCATGTCCAGTGTACAACACAATGCAGTCTACATGTTCAGTATATAATACAGTGCAGTCCCCATGTTCTGTGTACAGTACAATGCAGTCTCCATGTTCTGTGTATAATACAATGCAGTCTCCCTGTCTGGTTTACAATACAATTTAGTCTCCATGTCCAGTGTACAGTACAATGCAGTCTCTATGTCCTGTGTACAATACAATGTAGTCTGCATGTTAATAACTGGCAAACCAAGAGTGAATGTGGTGAGTGGGCCAACTGGCACAAATAGTTATTAACAAGCTACAGATTAGTACTTCAATGACCTCTGGAAAAAACAAAACAAACAAAATGGGATTTGCTTACCTGCTTGACATGCACTGAGTCACACTAATTCAGGTACTGTTGAACAATACTGTATCCAGAACTCAGCAGTTGGTAGTTTGCTTTCCACCTATAGTTGCTAATTCAGGAGTTGCACATGTGAAATACACAGACACAAAGCTAGCAGTGAGACTAGCATAAGCCACCACAAGCAGGGAAGATATTCTGTAAGTTGAAGAAAGCCATATGTCATCAAGACAAGAAACCTGAAGGCACTACTAAAGTGCCCCATCGTATGTACTGGGGCAGACATCACTTTCAAACACAGTTTCCCCTGGTTGAATTCATCCTAGGTTGGCCCAGTTCTACCAACAAGAAGGTCTTGAAGGTGTATGTGAGATATATATTGGTACAATAGCTGAAGTTTCATTTCAATGCCATAGTCAAATACAAATCAGTAGTAAGAAACGTGACTTAATGCTGAATGCTGGTTTGTACATGAAACAAAGTTCAGTAATAGCAGTTAAAGCTTTGCTGCCCTGCTCCTACACCCCACTTGTAAGCACACCTCCAAAAATCTGTAATCATCTAAAAAAATAGGGAGGAATTAGTGTTGCCTACATTTGTCTATTGCTCTTCTGTGTTGTATTCCACTGTGTCTTGCTACAAATACATATAATTCAATGATTCATTTCAATATCATTATTCTGTTAGTAGATGCTAGTGATACAGAAAAATATTGTTTTTATTTATTTTGTGAAATAAAATAACACCTCCATCCAAGGGCAGACTTCAAATGCGTAAGCATTATAGGTCTTCCTCATAAAAGTAAGGCCAGCTCATAAAGTGCATGGAAGAAAACGGAAATAGTGAAGTGATATTTTCAGAATGAAACAATGAAGTACCAAAGCAGCAATCTTTCAGTCATTGTAGTTCTTTATATAATGTCAGAGTATCGTCTGTCCACAATTCAACAACATCTCCTATAATAACATGGATTCATAGATTCATAGGTATTCTTCGGCCACAAAGTCTCATGACCATTCATACCTTGCCAGTACCCTTCCTCAGGCTGCAGGTCCTTTCTCCGGGAGGCACACACCAGTCAATCCTGGAGTAAATTTGTGGATACGCATACAGTAGTCCAGTTTATGTTTAAAGAAAAGATAGTGAGTCACACTGTTTAACATGTAGGGAAGTTGATTCCAGAGGTTAGGGAGGTGCTGGGTTATAAACATGTTTCTCCACTGTGTTTATTTATCTGTTGTTGATGAATTAGATCCCTCATTCCAGTACTGGAGGAGACACTGGACTAGCAGAAAAACAGTCCAGGGCAATTGGGTCTCTGATGGCACAGTAAGCGAGACAGAGATGTCTCCTCAGAAGTCTATAAGACACCAAATAAAGGAATAGAACTTCCAGCCTCTATTCCTAGCTTAGAGACTTTAGGTCTGTGAACTTTTTGGTTAACAATCTTTGGGGGTATTTCTAATTGTCTGATATGTTTTATGAGATATAGCCCAAAGGGGGTGCTGTACTTGGTAAGTGGCCCGATCAGTGTTGAGTATAAGTGAGTAATTACTTCTTTAAACCTTGATAACATTCCTTTGACAATCTTCTGGGCTATAAAAGGAATTCATGACCACTGTTGTCACATAATGGTCAAAACAGAGGGAGCTATCAACTTATGTACTTAGGTCCTTAGCTGCATTTTTGTTTTATAGAGGTTTGCTGCTGTCTAGATAGTATAATGAGGGGAGATGTTGTCTACCAAAGTTGATGACACTACACTTTTTAGCATTTAGGTTTGAGTCTACTTTTAGTACACCAAAAGTACCGGGGAAATTCCATTCTGGATGGTTTGGGTGTCATAGGTTGACTTAACAACAATCTCAAATTTACAGCTGTCTGCAGACTTTATTAGGCAGCAGTCTTGGCTCTCTGCTTTGAGATTTGAGAAGTAAATACCAAAAGGAGAAATCACAGCACCCAGCCCTGATGGACATTGCTGGTCATGTTCATGCTTCTGGTGAGGCACCTGCAACTCATACAGTGTGTGTTCTGTCTTTCAAACAGTTTGCTATCCATCTTATCACATATGAGACAATCTGTAAATCATTTAGTTTTTATATGCTGCCAGTGTGAGGAATGGTGCTGAAGGCCTTGTCCAGGTGAAGATATGCTACGTGTGCTACATGGCCAAAATCTACAGCCTCTGTAACCCTTTTGAAAAAAAATATCAGATTCAGTATTCAAGGATCTACCTTTCACAAATCCAAACTGTCAGGGGTCTAGTCTAACCTGATTCTTAATATCTCAGTTTATGAGGTTAGTTATAATACGTGCTAAGGCTTTGCATATGAGACCTGCAAGGTTGACAGGTCTGTAATTACCCAGGCTGAAAGTGTAGCAACAAAGTTTCCACGTAGAACACAGTGTAGTAAGGCCACCCTTATGGAGGGGAATCACACTTGCTGTGTGCTATTCATTATAGAATAAACTTAAGTTAAAAGGTTTGAGGAATGTGTCTGCAAGGGCATGTTAAAAGTCTAGCAATATAGTTTTCATGTAGAACATGGTACAGTGGTTAGTGCTACCTTTACCATATAGAATATGGTATAGTGGTTAGTGCCACCTTTACCATATAGAACATGGTGCTGTGGTTAGTGCCACATTTTCCATGTAGAATATGGTGCATTGGTTAGTGCCACCTTTACTATTTAGCACAAGTAATACAACACAGAGACAGGAATAAAGCAGGGGGTCATGATAATAACATATATTGCTGCCACATGTAAACCTTGTGTGATAGGACATTTTGGATGCAGTGAAGGATTACTGCCTTAATTTCTACTTATCAGCTGCCTCACAGTTGCTCATTTTATTGACCATGCATCTTTAACCACTATTGAAGTTACAGTGCAAGCAGCATATTAACATGTTCTTGGTTTTCCTGAATGGTGCCTGCGTCATACAGCTCTAATGCATGTCTGACTCACAGTTCTTTAATTATGAAAGATATAAAAGATTACAGCTATTAACTTAAAGTATTATGATCTGGTCTCTGAACATAACCAAGTTGTCACATTCTAGAAATGGATGTCAATAAATTTCACCTTGAGAAAGGAGTGAAGTGAGGCTTGAGTGGTGAATCATGACATTCATGTCAAGAAGACGTAACAACTAAGTTAGGTTCAGTGTGATCTGATCATAACTTTTTGTAGTGTATGGAGCTTTAGCTGCTCTGATACACTGCTAGTGATGAAAATAAACAAATGTTGGAGAACAATGTGTTTTTACACCTTTTAAAACACACTACTGCCACTCAGTCTGCAACCAGAAACTTGAGTCTCTCTGATAAATTAACTACTTTAAAAGCTGTTAGATGCCTCACTCCACCTCTCTTTTGTGTGACAGTGAAACATATTAACAGTTTTTAAAACTGTTTTAGTTTTTCACCAGTGTTCTGTGGTGGCCAGTATTGCTGCTGTTGTGCTCTGGTGTGAGACAAGTGCTTAACACTGCTGAGAGGTGTTTAACAAAACTTTGTTAACGTTGTCTTTTTCTCAGATTTGGTGGATAATTATAATACTTAATGTACTACAAAGTAAATATAATTTAGTTTCTGCTACATTGCTCAGTTCAGTATTTCTGCTGTTCTTGTTTTCTTAGAATGGATTAGAACTAGGCATTAAGAACATTAAAATAGTACATTAAATTAATATAAACTTGACCTGATAAATGTGTGTGTGTGTGTGTGTGTGTGTGTGTGTGTGTGTGTGTGTGTGTGTGTGTGTGTGTGTGTGTGTGTGTGTGTGTGAGAGAGAGAGAGAGAGAGTCGCAAATACTGTCATGAGATATTAAATAAAGCAGGGTTAAGTTTAAAATATAACCCAATATGTATTATTTTTATAAGCCTTCAGAGAGGTAGAAGCCAAAAAGGAGTGGTCTAAGGACTGATCTCTGAGGAACTCCACTGGTGGCTGACCTCTTTGTAGAGGTGGACTCCCCAGTTCTAACTTCTTGGGTCATATCTGTAAGCCATATCTGTTCTTAGCCCCCAAAATAAAGTTCTTACACTGTTAACAGACTTGGATAGTTACATAACCCTGGTGTGGGTTATTAAAAGTCTAATGAGTGCAATAATTTCTAATCCTGCAGTCATTAGCATCAGACAGCATGGTGCTTGTTGTAATAGTCAGTATGGTGTGATAATAAATAAAATTAGACTGCCTTTCTGCATGTAACAGGGCACTAATTTAACTCAATCAATGTAGGCTTTTATGCAGCAAATTAAGCTACCTTAACCTGGCTAAGGCATGTGATATAATACTTCACTTAGCCACTGTTGAGAAATTCAAGAGATTAGGTATAAACCCTTACATCACCCGATGGATAGCCAACTGGCTTACAGATATGATCCAAGAAGTTTGAACTGTGGAGTCCACCTCTACAAAGAGGTCAGTCACCAGTGGAGTTAATCAGAGATCATTCCTTAGACCACTCCTTTTTGGCTTCTACCTCTCTGAAGTCAATGCTAATGTCAAGGACTTCTGGCTGACCAATTTGCAGAAGACTGCAAATTAGAAGCACTCATAGAACCCACCCACTGATACTAATGTTCTCCAAGAAGGGCTGACAGAGATAAATAACTTGTGCCAGAGCTATGGACTAAAAAACTAAATGCCAGAAAATGTATAATAGTATCCTTTGGGAAGTCAGCCACCCCTGGTAGCTACCATATTGACAACACACCACTTTAAGTTGACCCACTAGTCAGGGACTTGGGGACACATGCAGCCAGTAATCTAGCCTGTGACCATCACATAGCCAATGTAGTGAGGAAATCATTCTATGTTATTCAACTTGCAAACAAAGGTATGGCATCTAGGTCCCATGAGGTTATTGTTTCAATATATTCTGCACTCATCAGACCTATCATTGAGTACAATGCCCCCCTTTGGTATGTACCTAAGCAGGCACATCCAACATCTGGAATGTCCACACAGGCTGCTCACTAAAAGAAAACAGGGCAGAAATAGCATGGCCTATGCAGATTGTCTCAAAGCCTTATCCCTGTATTCTGTCTCCTACAGGCTGTTGAGGGAAAATCTATGCCTGGCATACATGGTATCACTGGACCCCACTCTAATGGACTTCCTGTATATCAGCAAATACAACACCAGAATTACCTGTTCTAAAGACTTAAATCTTGCTTGTGGTATAAATAGGAGAGACAGGTATGTATCCCAGAGACTACCCCTTCTCTGGAACAGGTTTCCTATCCATGTGAAGATCAGCATGGGTGCCCTACCACACAACAGTACTGAACATGACCAAAAGGCTGTGTTCAACTGCATATCATGACATGGTATGAGGATTTGAGGAGTAGGGGGATTTCCTAGACAACAGGGAGTACTCTTAATTGCAAGTGCTGCAATGGCACTGACAGAAGTATAGGGGTCAGGGGTGGAGGGATTCACTAGATTCCAGGGATCACTCTTAATTGTAAGTGCATTAATGACACTGACAGTAGTATGAGGATCAGATGGTTGTGGGATTCACTCATCACCAGGGAAGTGCCACAATGGGACTTATAGTATTACAGTGATTGAGGGGATGGGGAGACCCACTAGTCATTAAGGTATACTAGATATGTGCTGTAATGGCACTTCAACTATTACAAGTATGGGGGGAACCAGTGAAGAGAAGACTGGTCAGGGATAGGTACAAGGACTGTGATGTGTGTGTGTGTGTGTGTGTGTGTGTGTGTGTGTGTGTGTGTGTGTGTGTGTGTGTGTGTGTGTGTGTGTGTGTGTGTGTGTGTGCACGCACATGTGAGCATGTTTCTTGTCATGTTTTGTGTACTTATTTCTGCAGGATAGTGGCTGGGTGGGGGAAATGCCACTGCATACATGAGCAGCAGGTTACAGCCACAATGTACAGATCAGCAATTACATCACTATCTAGTAAATGCAATTCAGCTACATGCAAATTAGCTGATAGTGAGGTCTTAGCTTGTTGCTAGCATGTCTTTGAATCAAAAATTATCACATCATGGTAAAAGGACCTTTCTAGCTTGAGAAATACAGCTTGTGCTAGGCCTTTTGCTGAATCACCAGGGAAGTCTTCTTTTATCTGAGAGGCAAAAGCACTAATTGACTGAACCTTACTATTAGTAGATTGAGTTCATATTGTTCTATAGTTGATGCATTTTTCTTTTTATCTCTTTATCACTTGATGGGTGCTTGGTGAAGGAGTATGTCTTGTGCATTGTTTTGTAATTTAGTGGTGGTACTTAAGCCACAATAAAGCTTAAATGTTATCAATACAACTGCCAGATTCACAGATGTCAGGAGTGCTTTAAGCAGAGCATCAGCACAAAGCTTTTTAATATGCCAGGAGAACCATATTGATGCTGTCAGGACTCTCCTTTTCATATCCACATCCCTGACCACTAGCTCTCTGCTGAGAACTGCATATGCTGCATACCAGCCAGCATAACCAAGCAATAAATTACAGCACAGCTTTTGCTCCAGAATCTCTGGTAAATTAGTGTGCTGACTTAACATGTGCAGCAAGCTAATACAAAAAAGAGAACAGTGGAAATTTAAGAACTGGATTGATAAATTTAAGCCCTTATTTTAGCAGTTGGAAATAAGTGTGGCAGGCAGCCATAATTACTCTCTAACATTAATGTGAATGGCTGATGTAATTGGTGTGGGGCTGCACTGATGTAGCCTATACCTAGTAATGCATATCACATATCAACTGGAGACTTGCTAGGAACAATGTCATAACTTTTTAAAAATTGTTTACTGTATAAGCATTGGGTCAATGTCAAGTGGTCAAATGACCAAATTGCTGAAGCACATATAGTCGACAGTTTGGTTTGTTGAACGTTTGACTGAGATTGTGTAGCAGTAGAGTAGGGATTAAGGAATTTGCCCTATTCCCCACTGTAATGCGATCTTGGGAGTCAGTATAAACAATTAGCAGGCAGTGTGGGAGATGCAGGGGGTTTGCCTCCCTTGCAAAAATGATGTTTGTGCTGTTGGAGGGCGTTATGTTGATTTATGTCATTTTTTTATTACTTGCATTGTCGACCATGTGGTCTCAATCATATGGATTTCAGCAATGTGTTTTTATTGATAAACTGACATAGATCCGTAAGCATTATTGATGCAAGCTTGATTTTTTGGGGTAACTTTTTAAGTTTGGTTGTCTGGTCAGGCCTTACCTAAAGAGAAGATAGTTTAGGATAAAATATAACATTATAACTCTCTGGTTCCATATTTTTAATGGGAAAATACTATCTGACGTGGTACTGCTAACTTATTAAAAAAAACACTAGGCATATATGGGCATACATCTTTTTAAGTAGTGACCAAGAAGTTTGGGTAGGTTTAGTGACTTCTTGGGCTCATATTGCATGGATTTAACAATAGAGTGAATTAAAACATGGTCTGCAGAATATAACTCATTAGCAAATAGTAATGGTAACCATCGGTATTATCTTGATATACAATCGTGTACAAGCAGGGCCATCAAATAGCACACTGATGCTTAAAATACCAATGCAGACTGTATTTTACAGCTTTCACAAGTTATGCTCAGGCTCTCTTCATATGTTAATAGACTCATGGGAGATTACTAGGCTAATGGTTTAAGGACCCTTACAAGACTAATTAATATAACCTGAGTGTGCCCAATATATGACCCCTAGGGCAAGAGGATAGCATGGATTTGTGCCCTTTATAGAGTATCTTACATCTGCTTTTTAAACCTGGTGATTTTAAGCTGCCCACCCCTACTGTAAATTGAGCTTATTAAGCTCCACCTTTTCTACACTGCTGTTGATATCTAAATTATTTATTTGGCTTTCCTTGTGCTTATACTGAAAAATTATATTTTCCCTTCCATTGTCTGTTCTACTTGATCTGACTTCATTATCTAGCTAGCTGTTAGATAAAGTAGTATATTTGCACCCTCGCAAGCACTAGTGCACTGGGCATGAGCCTGGTCTGTTTAGGTTGGGGAAACGGTTTACAATCACCACTGCAAACTGCATTGGATCAAGAGTGACACTGTTAAAATGCAGTTTTCCAATGGGCAGTTTTGTGAACCCAAATACATTGACTACAGCACATCAAATGGGTAGTGTAGTTTGAGTATTTGAGTTTGGAATTTTGAGTGGAGATCACGGTTCAGTGAGAAACAGGGAATTAACTAATTTCCTCACTGTAGTGTGATCTTGGAGATGTTATAAATAATTTGCAAGGGGTGTGGCGGTGCAGGGGGGCTTGGGCACCTGCAAAATAGTAAAATACACGTACCCTTGACTATGGAATGTCATGGTATGGTAAGCTGCATTGCATGGGTGACTGACTTCACCTCCTGCTATGTCAAATACATCGAACTATGTGTGTCGATGTATTCAGTTTCAACCTGGCCACAATTTCGCTGTTTTGGATTCAGGATTTCAAGTCAACCATGTGACCGGTCAACCTATGCAGCTTCAAGGTTTCAATAGTAAACCTGAGGAAACACTTGAGATTTCTGAATGTAGTTTTATTGGCTGGAGGGCTTATTAATCAGCTTATCTTGTTTTAATGCCTTTATAAACTCTGTACAATTGAGTGGCTCTTGGCTCATTTATTCAAAGCGAAGTGCTTTTATTGAATAATCACACTTTTATAAGCTGTTTAAAGTACACTGCTGTATCCATATCTTTAAGTTTGTTTGTTGTAGCATATCATACCTTTTAAGTTTGTTTGTGGTAGCATTTCACTCCGGACACTCCTTTAATTTGCTTTTACATTAGAAGGACTGAGATTTTTCATCTAGTGGCAGTAAGTATTTGCCTGGTCTGTCTGACCTGGGAAGCACACAAAAGGGCTCTAAATATTTTTTTGCACTTCTCTGCACTTGATTTGAATTATTCTGATACCTAGATAGCATAGACTAGATTCAGATCTGCTGAAGCTAGCCTGTTATTCATACACTTGAGCACTAAACCAGCCACCTAACATTAAGAAGGGCTCTCCTGCACCCTTGTGGCAGAAGAGTATTGATTCAGCCTCGTCTGAGCTTGGGATTGGTGGAGGAAGGTTTGTTGTGTGCTTTCCTACTGGTAGATTACCTTAAAAGGGTTTTAATTTCACCTCCATTTAAGCCTTGCATTTGCGCATTACAGTGCACCATGCATCAGGGGTTAACGCTGCTCTATATAAATGCAAACACCTTCAAACTCAAATTTTCCTTAGATATCTGTCAGTGAAACCCTCCCAAGCTTCCCTACTGCATTACAGGCAACTCATTTGCACACTAAGCAGCGTTGTCACACTCATCATCCATAGCCTTTAATAGAACAAGTACCTTTGTCTAGTCCTAGCACAAAAACTGGTTAGACTAGCCCACTCCCTTTCCCTAATACTACATATGGTAAAAATCTGTTATAATGGACAGGCAGTTTCCCATCATTTCACCAGCCAGCCTGATTGACATAGGCATCTTGAGGTAATGTAGTAATTGCCTCATGTTTACTGACAACCACTTACTCCTAAAACAAACACCATATGTGAAAGATGCAATTACTCTATGAAATTGGAATCAATTCTCTCACGTAACAACAAACTGGGCATCATACAGATTATTAACACACACACTTCACCTCTCACACAAAATAAGGTCACTAAGCATAAACCCACATACTATGATACTGCCACCGGGCAAAGTTCTACATACTGGGAGGTCTTCACTAGAAGCCTACCAAAATCTCAGAGACCTCCCAATTGTAAACGACTTGCACACACTGCTATGCAAATAGAAACCACTAAACATAATAACACATATACCAGTGTCTCAACAAATAAGCCCCTAAGGCAAAACACCTCAAAACCTAATGTCTTGGTCATAGGGGACTCCATAGTGAGACACACAGACGTCCTCCTCACCAGGCTGGACAAGGAGAAGGTCACTGCCAGCTGCCTGTCAGGTGCCAGGATCCATCAAATGACATATGCACTCAAGTTACTCAACAACAAGTACCATTATGACTCTGTCATAGTCCATGTTAGAGTGAATGACTTAAGATGCACCTCTCTGGACTATATGAAGAGAGACATGACTGAACTCTCATATTATGTGTCCCAGGCAGGTATGACCCTAGTCCTAAGCAGCATTCTACCGTCACCCAGGATAATTCCACAATATAACCAAACAATGATTGACTTTAACAGGTGGCATAGCTTGTCATGTCAGTCAAGGGTGATCCAGTATGTGTCAGCCTGGGAAGACATGGTTGACAGGCTGCGCTGCTTTGCCAGATATGGCCTTCACCTGTCTTCTCTAGGCTTTCAGATCTGAGCTGGGGATTGTTGGAGGAAGGTTCATTGTGTTAAGAGGTTTCTGAAATTAGAACAAATTAATTTAGATAACATTGAGAAGAAACTGTAAAATGAAGCATAGTAAATAAACTAATGTACAGCTTAAACTGTTCACATAAAAATAAGATTATACTGTGATGGTGGTAAAGGAACACAGTAGTTAGCATAGCTGCCACATAACACTTAGTTCTTCTATTTATTTCTCTGCTTGGGTGGTTTCAGTGTAGAGAAGTACATCCTCCTTGTGGCCGAGTGGATTTTTTTCTGGGAACTCTGGTATCTTACCACATTTGAAAAGACATTCCATCAATAAACTGGAGATCCTCCGAATTGCTTGTTAGTGTGTGTATCATATGTGACTGAGTTAGGGAGGGTGTATCTGTATGAGTATATATATGTGCCTTGTGATGGGATTGCTGCCCTGTTCAGTCCTAGTGCTGCTGCCAGGGATTATATATTACACTATGTCAAAAAGTCAGTTATTTAATTTACATAACTCTTCCGAACTTTCTCTGAGGATGTGGAGCATTAAGGGATGTGTTAAGTGAGAGCATAGAGAGGCTAATGTCTCCTTTCATCTTGTGCTATTGTTTTGTCCTTGCAGACATAACTGACCTCTGTATATAGGTGTTAGGAATTTCAGTTATGTCTGTCCAGTAAAATATCCAATAGCCCCTGTGTTTTGTGCCCATGACCCTGAAAACCATATGAATTTTTGATCATTTCAGCAAGACACAAGGTGCAGTTAGCAACGTGCAAACAAAAGGAAAAGAATTAAGGATGACACAAGGGTGTCCAGCAAAGGGATGGATGGATTGCATGAGAGAACACCAAAGACAGTCAGGTATGACAGTTGGAGAAGGTAGAAGATTGGCATTGAATAGATAGTTGAGATGACAATTGACACAACACCCACACCCCATGCAAAAAATGAGAAAAAAGGGGTTGATGAGGATTATGTGAAATAAATTGGGTTTAATAACTGGGCATTGCTTTATCCAGTTATAAAAAACAATCCTGACTTATTCTGAATACATTTACAAATGTTTTATAAAACCACATTAAAATGGACAGTGTCAGTACATAGATACTTGTGTGCATATTTAATATTTTGTGTGAACACCATTTTATACATATTGTCAATCTTTGGCTATGGCATGTCAGTGATTAGGGGAGGGTTAGCTTTATTAAAGACTTTGTCAATCTTATTGTGCTATTGATTACATGTATAATAACCTAACCAGAGGATCAAGGAAAATCTTGAAACTAGGTACATACTGAGAGCGATCATGTGTGAATGAATGTGTATATGAAAGCAGAAGTGACTGTATGCATGTGAGAAACACTGAGAGAGTGAGAGTGATCTTGTGTGAGTGCATATATGAAAGCAGAAAAGACTCCGTGTGTGTGTGTGTGTGTGTGTGTGTGTGTGTGTGTGTGTGTGTGTGTGTGTGTGTGTGTGTGTGTGTGTGTGTGTGTGTGTGAGACTGAGAGAGAGAGTGAGAGTGATCTTGTGTGAGTGAATGTGTGTATGAAAGCTGTGTATGAGAGAGAGAATGGGCTGTCTGTACAATTGTTGTGGTTTACTTACTTTTTTCTTTTTTTAAGTACTATATTATTCTTTTATATATTTTTTGTGTAAAATGCTTCCTCCAACACCATTAACATATACTACAGAAAATTTGAAATATTAGTTGGAGGAACTATTTTACATCAAAAATATACAAAAAAAAAATAATAATATAGTACTTAAAAAATAAGTAAGTAAAACACAACAATTTTACATTGAGCCCATTCTCTAAGCTCAATAATGCCCTACAGCCTGTGGCATCAGGCCTCATAACACCCCTGGGTGGGCGTTAATCACACATTAACACACACCCTGTCAGGCATTATTGCTTACGTGTTTCTAATGTTATGAACATTATTTTATTTATTTTATTTTACTGTGTTTTATATTATTTGCTTGTTTGTTTATATTCTATAGTTTTTTTAATTGATATTTAGATGCTCCAAGTTTGCATGTTGTAGTTTGGCATAATTCTAGCAAAGCAGAAGATGTCACATTTGTGCATCTTTCCAGCTTAAATGATAAAAGCAATAAAGCAATGCCCCCCCCCTGCCCTCAAACACACACACATATCCCATTGCAACTGCACTGCCCAAGTACAGGACTGCACATCAACACCCCTGTTAATAAAACGCTCTAACTAAAAAAGCCGCACAGCTTTGAAGACAAGGAAATATTGGATACAACTAAAACAAGCACTTCCAATTTTTCCAAGTTTCTGTAACCTTAATGTTAGAATATATTATTAACAGGGTGTAAAGATACAAGGGGGCTTGCTCCATCAGTAACAAAGATATACATTAAATAATTTATTTTGAATTACATAATAGTTTTTTTAGTATAAAAAGATGTGTAAGGAAACATAAATTCCCAATAGTTTTATAGGCTAGCATTACATGTACCATATTAATGTAGGTTACTTCTCACATGCAGTATACATTAGATGACACTTCCAAATACCTAGGCAATCAAGTTTTATTCATGGATATTTTGCTCTACTTCTGTAAACTAAATTATGTTAATATTTGCAGATTTGTTGAATATGCCTATTTTTGTCACGCTGATGATGTAGTGGTACATAATACGGGATTTTGTGCTTCAATTTGTAAATAAAAGGATTCTGTACTGCTCCCATTTTATCTCCCTAAAGGAGTTGATTTTTGTTTCTCTCAATGCAGCCTGTTGGTTGGGAAACTGAAATCCATCTCTCTTCTTTAGCAGGCACTGCTCTTCAGGCATTCTGTGTGGTACATGGTGCTATATGAACCAGCCCTGCAGTATTCACTGATCCACAGAGAAGGTGTTTTTGTTTTTCGCAGTTTGATAATCAGCTAATAGAAAAACAACATTAATGTATGGAGTTAGAAATTACATTCACTAGAGAAAACAGATATAGAAAATGAAGGCCTAGTTAAAGAGAAAACATCTATGCTACTTTCTGTTTTATTTTTCTTCCCTAGGTCCTTAGTGTATCATATATCAAAACAGTGTGACAAAAGAGCAATCACAAGGCATTCAGTATGTTGGTGGAGGTCTGTTATACACAGAAAGAGGATGTTAGGTGGACAGCGGTGGGACATTAGTAGCAGAAAAGCCTTACAGCATAATGACCGTCACGTCATCCACAGGAAAACCAGTGCACTGAGGCAATAGCTGATTCAGACTGCATGAGTAGCATTAAGGCTAAAGAAACAACATAAGTCCAAGAGAAAAAGGAAGGTCTGAGCAAGACTCCTCTCCTGAGGTTAGGAGCATCTTAAAAAAAAAGGAATTCACTGCAACTTTAGATTTGGGGGAGGGACACCAAGGATTGAGACGCTCTACACATTAAAGAGAGCACAGAACAGCAAAGGGAGAAATCTGACAAATATGATGGTACATGCAGCACAAATGGTAATGCTGGTGCAGTGGTACTATCCGCGGTGGTGCAGCGGTAGCGTTGTTGCCTCACAGCAAAAGGTTTTCCGTTTCGATTCTCGGCTGGAGTACGGGGAGTGCCTTCTGTGTGGAGTCTGCATGTCCTCCCCGCGGTTGGGTGGGCATTTGAAAGACGTGTGTAAATGGGAGTGCCTTCACCGAAGGTTGAACGCTGAGCTGGCACCTCGGCGTTTGTGAAAATCTACTGCCAATCATTAGCGGACAGGATTTCCACTGTGGCGACCCATAACCGGGAAAAGCCAAAAGACAACAACAACAACCAGAATCACAAGAAATAAAATATGTAAACTAAAGACATCTGACTATAATGCCTTCAGCATAGCAGGACATGTAGGTACAATCTATAGAGGGACAAGAAGATAAATCAGGAGGTAGGGCGGTTAGTTATAGTGAAACTGCAACAGTGAAAGCACATAAACAAGTATAGCACTGGTTTTAAAGTGCATTATTTAAAGGTAAACATCTTATGTGCTGTAAGCTGTAATGTTAGAAGTAAAACAGATTGCATCATGGCAGCTATGTTGACTTTTAAGTACTATTTTCATAAACTACAAACCAGAGACTGTACTTACTGTCACCATTAGCAGATAAACTACACAAGAAAGAGATTCTACAGCCTGAAATGCATTTTATAGCTTTTGTAATATATGACTGTGTATTTGATGACTTGGTTCCTTGCCTAGTAATTTAAGTACAGTCATCTTTGTTTGTACTTTGGCCAGTAAGCAAAGCAGGTAAGCAAACAAAATCTACAGCCTGTCAAATTCTCTTATGTATAGTAAATTGTTGGATACCTCCCCCTCCAATTCCATTTTTCTATGATGTCAGAAATGTGGAATCTGGATTTTTTTTATGTTGTAGTACATGACAGATTGGAAAGCAACAAAGTCTGCAAGATAAAGTGATAGTATAAAGCAATAATAAGTGATATGTTTTACAACAACATGTAAATTAACATGAGCCTTATGTTTGATTGTCAGGTTGTTATGATGACTGTTACTACTTACTAATGAGATGGCATAAAAAGAAGGAACTCATCAACACAGAAGAAGAAAAAATGTTAACACTCATTTAAACTTTTAAAAACGATAGCAAGCCTCATGAATTCTTTAACAACAAGAAAACCGTGCTATCACTGGTTCTTTATACTGAGTTGACAGAGTAGCTGCTTATACACCATAGCGACTAATTTGTTGTCAACATACCTCTCAGCTGTCCAGATTTGTGCAGACTGTCCAGATTTTTGCCTCATATTCATAGTCTGCTCCTAGTAAAATTTGTGACTTTCTGGCAAATCACTGAGGCTTGAAGTCACTGAATAGCAACATACATTTGAGTTTCAGACTTCATATCCTTCAGAAAAAAATGCATACTAACATGAATCTTGTTATTCTAGCAACGTTCTACATTTATAAGAGCAGCATTTAAAATGTGTCCCTATTTTTGAGCCATTCTCACCCCATTATTTTAGACTTTGTCCATATTTCTTGCCTAAGAGTTTGCGATGTATGGTTGTGAGCTGCATTTCAGCTGTACAACTCAGCCATTCTTAATGCAGTACTCACCATTTTCAGGAGAGCATATGGTGCATGGCATGGGGAAAATGAGCACAGCTGAGACCATTTGTTCAGAGTAATTGTTGGTATGAGTATACCCACAATAGAGGTAAAAGGGTTATGTTTTATGTTTCAAAAACTGACAATGGTTATGTACATGGAGAAAACTAAGTGGGGATAGGGAACTAGAGAGTAAACGAACTTGGGGGGGGGGGGTTAAGAGGTCTTTTTTAAACCAGCCAAATCCTGTATGAATGGAAAGAGCATGGCCATGGCTAACTGGCTTACATAAGGGATTTGCTTCCTTTAAGAAATTAAGGAGATAGCTAAGCTTCATTAGCTACTGGAGGAAAGAGAAGAGGGGAAAGCAGGGAAGCAAAAGACTTCACAGGAGATCAGGGGAGAACAATTAGGGATAAAAACAGCTCTTCTTGTTCTTATCAAACAAGAAGAAGAAAAAAGAAAATGGCAAATTAACTGGTTTAATGGACTGGGCAGAGTAATGCCGAAGAAAAGTGGAAGGAATCCATTGTAAATAAATAATTCTAGGAAGCTTTGGAAGGAAATGTTGTAAACAGAACTATAAGTATGTCTCAGAAGTGCTGCAATTAGAGATGAAAAGTTTAGAAACAGGCTTACCTCTGTAAAAGGGTTCCTATCACATAGTCGAACCTTTACACCTGCGAACCACATATGGTTGAGACCATAAGTTCAAATTTGTAAAAGTTTGCTCGTTTGAATGGAAATCTCCATAAGTGGAGGTTTCCATTCATAGGTTCATAGGTTCATAGGTTCATACTAGGCTATCTGCCCGAGGGCATTTATAAGCCTAGCTGTGCCTGTGTCGAGCAGTGACACTGAGGTAATTCTGCAAACTTTGTCAGCCTGTCCCTCTGTGTGTGTGCTTGTACTTCGGAAACAAGTAGATGCCAAACAAGTGGGCCCAGGACTGAGCCCTGTGGGACACCACTTGTGACAGCTTTACTGTGGTCTTTTTATTTCAGGGTGGGGATGAGAGACTCCAGCTAGATTTAGTTGTGATCTGATCTCACCAGTGAGGGGTATACCTGTGCTGAACATTGTGTTCTAGATGTTCGTGATGATGAGATCAAGTATGTTATCTCCCTGGGGATGATGTGGACTTGTTCCATGGCATTTGAGTTTATGAATTCCAGGAACTTTTGGGCTAGGGTGTTTTGGGCTTGAGTAGTGTATACCCCCTTGGTTTTCTCCTCATTTGGGGATTTGGGGGCGCATATGATATGAGGTAAAAACCTGATGGCTGGGGGGTGCTCTCAGAGCCCTTGAACCAGGTTTCTGTCACAGCACAGACATCTGATCATCTTATCTGTGTATTGCATCATTCTTGGGTGAGAAGGTAGGATACTGCTCAGGTCAGGGTCATACCCTGGGCTACTACATCAGAGAGCTCCTCAATGTCTTGTCTGTGTACATGAGCAATTGAAACATTGCCTCAATATTCCCAGGTTCACCAGCTGATCCGGGGGTGGGTGACCCGAGAAATGGGGTTGCCTTTTTGGTACTCATCTATGGACAAGAGTGCGTATCAGTTGATCTTTTAGTAATATATGATTCTGATTTGATCAGTAAGGTAGTTAGGAAGGTAGTTTTAAGGGAAAATTTGAATTACTCTGCTGGCCCACGGGAGTCTGTGCTGAGTAGGTACCAAGAGATATTTTTTCTTTTTTTTTTTTTTTTTTTCACAAAACAGGCAGAAACAGGTACAGTACACACAGAAGAATTTGCTACAAATACAGTCAAATAGTAAACAAACAAAAGGATTCCAAGTGCAATAGTTAAATTAAAAGCAAAAAGCTTCAATGTAACAGAAAGGCAGGCGAAATACAGTTCAATGTGGTGCAATCTCGGAGTTGGTATGTTTAAGTAGTGGGGGTTGGTGGGTGCAGGGGGGCTTGCTTGTTTTTTATTTTTTTTTTTACATAGTCGAAGTTCTGTAACTTCGAACATAATGGTTCGACCATTAGGTGTTCGGAGTTATGGAACTCCGACTGTGTGATATAGACCCTCTCTAAACATGTTACAAAGGATCTTTCTCGGCTTTTTTCAGAACTGTCTACATTTTTCTAAGACAAGTATTTTTTTTTTTAAATTTAACTGAAGTAGGTGTAGAGTCTGACTGCAGAATGCTTTTTTGTTATAATAACAATGTCTCAAGCAAAATGCAACTATAACCTATACAGAGTAAAAATAATATGCCGCATCATTAGTAAAGCAAGAACATCTTTAACTCCTTCACACTGCCCACTTTGTACTTTCTGTGATCATACTCAGTTACACTTTCCTCATCTTTCCCCAACTCTCACTGTTTCTGTTCATTTTCACTCCTGCTTTTTAAGGTCATTGCAATTCTACTTGAAGTCCTTACATGTGTCTAATCTTTCTTCCAACTTATCTTTTCTTCCCATTTTGTTTCAACAAAGTTTCTTACCCATACAATATCTGTTTTCTTTGTCTGTTTCATTTCATCTTTGTATAGACCCTCCTTTGCCCTAAGAAACCAATTTTCTACTTAAGTGGGACTTGTTTGGCATAGATGATGTTCCATTCCTGCATTAAATTTTCTCAAATAATTTGAGCACTTCTGCAGTCTCAGAAAATATGTACATATCCTGTCTCTGTTAATGTAAATATCTACGCATTCTTCATTTCCCATAGTCCAAGTATTGAGAATCTGCATACGTGTTCTTTATCACCTATGTATCCACCTCGTGTACTGATCTCAGAGAATGGGAACTGACTTAATGCAGATATTCTTTTGAACATGTCTTTTCACTCTCTGAAAATATAATTCTCTCACTGGTCAGCCTTATTTGTCTTAATTTCTGTTGGGACCCTCAATATTGATAAAGGCTGATCTTCCTCTAAAGAACTCGACATCTAGTTGTTATCTTTCTGTTAACCTCTCCTCCAGCCACTGAAACACTCATGTTGTTGCACAGCACATTTCTTAGGACCCCCTTCTCATCCACCAAAGTTTAATTACAATTTTGATTTGTTGGATTAGGAGCCAATCTCCCCACCCTTAAGTGAACTTTTCCTCAAAATGTGGCCCAGTTTGATTTGTTGGATTAGGAGCCAATCCCCCACCCTTAAGTGAAATTTTCTTCAAAATGTGGCCCAGTCTTGAAAGTCTGAGTTAGAATTTCAGCAGTGTCATCTACAAAGACTTCCACTGCAGTTACTTCCCTTTTCTTCCATCTAATCTTCCGGTTGTTCTGTGCTGGCATTTTCATTAACACAGATACAATAACTCGAAGCCGCGGTGGTAGAGCGGTAGCATTGTTGCCTCACAGCAATAGGTTCTCCTGTTCGATTCTCAGCTGGAGTGCCTCCTGTGTGGACTCTGCATGTCCTCCCCATGGTCAAGTGGCCTCCGAAAGACATGCGTGAATGGGCGTGCTTTCGCTGAAGGTTGGGCGTCAGGCTGGCAACTTGGCACCATAAAAATTGACTGCCAATCATTAGCGGACCGGAGTTCTGCTGTGGCGATCCCTAATTGGGAAAAGCCGAAAAGACCAGCAACAGCAGATACCATGACTCATAAGTTACTACTTTTTTCCCCTATAGCTTCTAGAATCTTCCCAACTTCCTGTCTAGTATCCATCTCGTCTCCTCAAGCTATTCTCATAACTGTAAGTCCTGTTACTTCTCCTGCTTGACTTGCTCTTTCAATTCCGCTAGGATATAAACTGTTGTGGCTGAAAAGTTTGTTGAATACTTAACATGATTCTACTTGGCAAGTGTTTCACAAAATATCCATTTATGCCTCTAGTTGCTTTTATTAGCATTCAAAAAATCAAGCTCAATAAACTAGCCAACTGAAGAAGTGATTGTTGAATTTGCTCTTCACTTCTTTTGTGGTTTGAGAGTCAGTTACTTTAGTTAAATCAGTGAAAAGCAAAACCCTCTAAAAAAAAAAACAGTGGCTGTGTGGTCTGCTTGATTAACTTGATATAATGGTTCAAGTAGCAGAAAAAAGTATTTGAATTTGGTAGGAATTAATCAGAAACTTTACGACCAGTCAGAAGGGTGGCATTTACTATATCCATCACTGACTTGTCAAAACTGGTTTAGTCAAGTCCGAAGACTGAAGGGGCAGTTAGAGTTACCTATGTTAGTTAAGGGGCTACAAGATATGTAGCTTTTTACAATGTAATGTTGGGAATTTACTGCACATTTAATAAATCAGTTGGTTTACTGTAGACAGATCCTCACTAAATCACAGATAAACGGTAAGAAAATTTGGAGAATTAAAAAAAAAGGTTTAAGCTGCTGCTGAGCTGTGATAGTTTATTTCTCTCTGTCTCTCTCTGTCTGTGTATGTGTGTATACACACGCACACACACGCACACACACGCACACACACACACGCACACGCACACACACGCACACGCACATGCACACGCACACACACACACGCACACACACATTCATGCACACAAAGGTTTTACTATACTGCAATAAAAAAATCACATGGTACAGTCCCACTTGATGTCAGCTCTAACTTAAAGATACAGATACAGTATCATTTCTCTATACTGTACATAAAGTGCATATTCACACAAATGCAATAAATACACATAGCTAACATTAAACACTTACTGCAAATAATCGTACCATTGAAATGGGTCTGACATGATGTATAACAATTACACTAACATTTCAAGATTTTATATATACTATTCAAGGAAAATAATTACTTCAGAATTCTCAGACCCAGATACGTTACATTTAATCACTACATATTGGATCTAGACCAAGCTCCCAGACATATAATAATGATTTAAAGTAGGCTTATCTTAGGTCATGTTTCTTTTCTGAGCAATTGTGTTTTCACTCTAACACTAAGCTCATGGGCTTCAGTAGCATTCTGTGAATCACATTCGCAATGAAAAACTGGCTGTGCTTTTATGTACCTCAGAATGAGAATGCACAAATTAGTATAGATGAACAGCTTGCAGAGTAGTATGTTTAATTGCTTTGTATTCATTAAGTATATCTGTATATGTGCATGCTGTACATAACATGATTACAGGTATTCTGTCTCACAGATCAGTGTGGAGGGCACATTACTTTTCATACATTAGTTCCAATAACTGAATTCCTCTTCACTTTTTCTTTCATACAGTTATGGGAAGTTCTCTGTTTATCTGTCATAGCAGAAGTTTTGTTTATGCTGTCTTTCTTTTAATAATTAATTTCCTTGATTCTCAGGAAATAACAAAACTATAATACAGTTTGCTTTGCTTACTGATAACTTTCTGTTAGCAATTTTACTGATGAACAAAGGCATAGGAAGGTTTCATTGGCAATGGTTCTCAAATACTGAAGCTAGCCTCCCTAGAAACATTCAAGCCTGTTTCAGGAGAGGTCCAAAAAGTCTGAAAATTATGTGCACTGGAACCATTATCTAGTTAGTCTTCATTTATGTGAGACCACCTGTAAATGTAGAATGATGATCCATATGGGACACTTTATGCTTTTTTGTATGTAGTAGTCAAGTGTATTTTTTAATATCTGGAAGGGGCTGTAGGATTTTTCTGAGGCCTGTGGGAAACTCAATATTAGAAGAAATGTGACCAGTTCTAACTAGAAATACAAAACAAAGTCAAGTTTAGTAATGTCAAACATCCAGTGGAGTCAATTCTTCTGCTGAAATCACTTTATCTAAACATGTCTTGCCTTACCTTCTACCCGGTGGCAAATTAAGAGTACTTTGAGCCCTGTGTGTTTTTTAAACCATGCCCCCCACACACCTTTTTGGCCCACGCCACCTTTTTGATTGCTTTAAATGAATATGTATTCACTAGATTGTTTTAAATTATATTTATGATTTAATAAAACAAAATTTGTTTGCTTTAAGTTTGAATAGTCTTGAACATTTTTAAATGAAAAATGAAACAAAATTTACAAACCTGTAATAACAAAGTTACCCATCTCATACCATTTTAACCCATAAAAGACCTTGTCTCAAACTATTACCATTGTAATCTAAAAATGCCCGTACCCATCATTTACCACCACTTGACAATGTACACCTAAAATATCTGATTGTGATAAAAAATGACCACAGGAAGTCCTGCAAAGCTAAGCTAATGGCTGTTTAACCCGATAGTGACAACTGGGTCAGTAATTTTCATCCATACACAGCCCTTATACTCAGGAATTATCACCCCATTGTTGATGGTGTACACGGTAGATGTCTGAATGTGGTAAAAACAAATAACAACTATGGGCAGAGTAAAGCATTTCAAGTTTGTTCTGTACAAATAGACATCAACCACTGTAAATTATTCCAACTTATTTCACACAAATGTACAATAGTCATGCAAAGCCAGTCTGTTTAAACTGACTAAATGACAAAATAAGATGATAAGCTGTTTTCATTCAAAGACAGCCTCTCCAACCCAAGCAGTTCTAACTACTTTGCAGATGTAACTCACCTGAGTGTGATATAATCAGCATAGTAATGCATTTCAAGTTTGTTTCACACAAAAAATAACCACAGTAAAATATCCCTACTTATTTCAGATAAATGCACACTAGTCTTACAAAATCAGCCTGCTTAAAATGAGCAAATGGCATAATGGCAAGTTATGTTTATCCACAGACAGACCCCTACCTAGCAGTTAAAGCCGTTTTGCTGGCTGCTTATACCACAGACAACTGATTGTGCTAAAATTTATAGTTACAATAATGTTTATTTATTTGTATGTATTTATTTGACATTTGTTAACCAGGAAAAGTCTGACTGGGCAGAAACCCATTTTCAGCAGCAGCCCATGGAGAAAAGTTCCAAATATATGCAAAATTAGAGAAGTACAGAGAGAAATTATGCTAACAAGTACAATTAAGTTTCCACATTAGTTAGCTGGATAATAGTATAATAAAACAAGAGTTAGCAAATTCAATTTAATTTCAGCATCAATAAGATAAGATAAGATAACACCAGAGTAGTTGGGCCATACATTAAGAACTGACAAGTTTAGTTGCAAATCAGCTTAAAGCTGCAGATAGCTAGGAGAAACTGTGGTATAAAAGAGGCAGAAATGGTTTAAGTACATTATTTTCGAAATATATATGAAGTAATGGATAAGTATTTGTATGTAAGTAATGAGAAAAGGGGATACGGGGAAGAAGATGTAGAGTTTTGAATAGGAGTAGTAATGGGGTGGTGTTTGAGTAAGTAGGAAGGGAAAGATAAATAGAATACTAGCAAAAGACAGGAGGGCAGTATAGATGGAAGAAGTGAAGAAAATAAGAGGAGGGCTAGTATCAAAGTAGGATAGGGAAGGAAAAAGGAAGAAATTGTAACTGGCAGACTAGGCAGGGTTGTAAAGTGGATTATGGAGATGCTAGGCAGGGTTAAGGCAGAAACAGAGCCAGGTGTTAAGGATTTTTTCTTTTAGTGGTTATTTGAAATTGAGACAGTTTGGTATGGATCTGATGCCTAAGGGGATTCTGTTCCAGACTAAGGACACTGTACAACTATATAGGCTGTGGCCTATAGATCTTTTGGGTTTATAGATATTCAAGAGTAGTTGGTCAGAGTTCCAGATGGAGTAGTTAGGGATATAATAGGTGATAATAGAGGAGATGGATGGAAAGGCATTAGGTTTATTTAGTATGAAATGTGAAAGGCTAGTTGATAGAGGAGCAGGTAGTGAGATAGTTCAAGCCATTTTAAAGTTTTTAGAGATTAACAGTGGAATGAGCTGAATGGCTAATTGGTAGCAAATCTGGCAATTTTGTTATAGCATGGTTCCATTTTGTTTTTTAGGGTGGATTGTATGTTGGTAAGACTGAAAGAGGCAATAGACTAGAGTGGGAAGTAGAGAAGCATTAGCAAGAGAGAGCCTGGAGTCATTAATTAGGAATTGTTTGAATCTATACAGCAAGCCAAGTTTCTGGTGAAATTTTTTAATACAGTTTTGAATATGGAGATCATACTTAAGTTAATCACTGATGATAACACCAAGTAGTTTGATGTATGCCACTACGTCTGTCTTGATACTGTCAAGAGATGTGATAGCAAAGGCTGGTTTACAATGGGATTTAGGTTTTAGGAGAAATAGCAGTAGTTTAGTTTTTTGAGGGGGTTGAATTGAAGTTGGTTGTCATTAAGCCAACTTTCAAAAGAGTTAAAGGATTTTGGGTGATGGATTGGAGGTGTGGCAGATTGTCAGAAGAGCAAATGAGAGTGGAGTCATCAGCATATTGTACAAGAGTGGACTGAGGGCAGGATGAATGGAGATTGTTTATAAAAGTGTTAAAGAGAATAAGTCCAAGGATGGAGACTTGGGGTACCCCAGTGTTAACTGTGAGAAAATGGGAATAGGAAGATATCCACTTAACTGATTGCTGTCAACTGGAAAGGTAGCTGGAAAACCAGTTGAGAGTAGGGTTAGAGAAACCAACAGTAGACATATTGGAGAGAAGTTTAGAGTGGGAGACTGTGCCAAAGGTTTTGGAAAGGTCAAGAAAGAAGAAGTATACCAAGTTATTATTTTCCCTGCCTTTTATGATGGTATCAGTGAATGAGAGTAAGGCAGTGGTTACTCTGTG
Organism: Protopterus annectens; assembly: GCF_019279795.1. Lineage (NCBI taxonomy): Eukaryota > Metazoa > Chordata > Ceratodontiformes > Protopteridae > Protopterus > Protopterus annectens. The sequence goes on along the minus strand of NC_056729.1, from coordinate 640,211,730 downwards.
GTATGGGCAAAATCCATGTTGGGTTGGGAAGATTTTCATGTTGGAGATAATCTAGAAGTCTTTATGTATGCATTTATGAGTATTTTTGAGAGAGGGGACAGTATAGCTATGGGCCTATAGTTTGTGAGTTCAGTAGAGTTTCCACCTTTATGGAATAACATAGAATTGTTTCCAGATGGAAGAGACTATAGATTCTTGGATTGACTTGTTGATCAGTACAAAGATTGGGTAGGCTATGGAGTTAACCGCAAGTTTTAAAAATTCATTTGGTAGATTGTCTGCGGAGGTGTGAGTAGGAGTTGAACTTTATGGCAGTTACAAAGGGAGAATCACTAGGGAAAGGTCTTGGTGTGCTAAGAGAACCAGGGTGAAGAATCTTCTTAATTGCTGCCCAGAATTTTTAGGATTTTGTTTTGGTGAATTTGTGGTTTGAGATAGTAGATTTTTTTTGTAATTGTTGACTTGTTTTTTATTAAGTTCCAAAGTTGTCTGTAGGTTTGCAGCTGGCTGGGAGATTGAGATTTTAACCAGTTTCTTTCATGCAGCATCCCTTTTGTTTAGTAGGGCTTGGGTGGAATGGGATAACCAAGGTGCATGGAAAAGTTTCACTCTTATTTTTCTGAGGGGAGCTATACTATTAAGAATATCTAGAAATATGGGATTGAATTTTAGAACAGCATCATCTAATGGTAGGCTAAAGAGGAAGCACCAATTTATAGTGGAGAGTAAGCTGTTAAATACATTAGGATTAAAGTTAGTGAGAGTGTGGCATTCATTATATTTGTGGTGCATAGCTTGATGGAGGGAAAATCTTTGAAAATAAGTTGGGAAATGGTCACTGATAGAATCAGAGAGTGTTCTTGGGTTTTGGTACAGACTAGGATTGGATACTAGGATCCATTCTAGGATGCTACCTGTGTTTGTGGATTTGTTGTAATGGGTATAGGAGGTAAATAGTTGAGTGTAGCCATGAAGATTAATACTTGAGGAAGGGAAGTCAGTGTGTAAGGTATTCAGGTTGATGCTGACATCACCAAGAATTACAGTTTCATTAGAAATAGAGTTGGTGGTCCGGGAGAGAAAATTTTCTAGAATGCGAATGTTGTTCCCTGGAGGGATAGGCTCCCTATTACAGTGGTGCAGATGCATGTTGTTGAATGCATCTTTGTCGAACTGAAAAGCGTGAAAAGACAAAATAGTGAAGCGGCTTTTCAGTGAATTCTTTCTCTCGGAAAAAATTAATTTGTCCGCTTTCATTACTTTGCCTTTTTGGCACTGTAGTGCGATCTCGTAGTTGATATATTTAAGTAGAGGGGTGTGGGGGTTGAAGCCCCCCACATTATGTAATGTTTTACAGTTTTGTTTTGTTTTTGTTTGGAACTGTTCTGAGGTTTCGACGTTGTAAGATTTCGCTTACATTGGGTCGATTATGTGTCGTTTGCTCTTCTGAGCGTGCAATATCATAATATAGACCCAGAAGGATATAAATACTTATGATACATAGTTTTTTATGACTGTTTAGTTTGCAATTGGCAATTATAATTTCGGCAGGATGAAAGTTAGGGAGGCTTATAGACAATGAAGAGAAGTTGAGATGGCTTGAATAGAGTATTGTTACACCACCAGCTTTTTTTGTGTAATCTGTCAGACCAGCTAACTTTATAGTCAGGTGGAAGTATTTAGGAGTCAGTAATATGAGGTTTAAGCCAGGTTTCTGTAAGAATTACTATGTCAGGAGAGTAGAGAGCAACCCAACAGTGAAATTCACAGATTGTGTTAAGTAGACTGTGTATGTTTGCAGAGATAATAGCTAGGTACTTAGTAGGTTGTATATTATGAGTGAGTGTAGAGAGAATGGCATTAAAATCATGTTTGGTGGAGACATTAAGGCCAGAGTCAGGCTGAATGTCTCCACATAAGAAGATTTTTTTAAAACAATTGGATAGAGAAGGCAGTATGTATTGAATAGTGTGTTGTTTGAACTTTGTTAAGTGAAGATAATGGTGGGTGTTGAGGAGTTTGTATTTGTATATGAAAAAGTTTTGGAGATTAAAAAGATTAGGTGGAGGTGTGACCGGGTGGTGGCTAAGTGTGGATGGTAAGTTGACAGGTGAAATATTTACATGATAGCAGGTTAGTAGGGCAAATAGAAGAAGAAAGGGGATGTAAATTTCAGGCAAATTTAGGGGTAGATGAGACAAGTAGTTGGAAGGTGGAAGAATGGGGAGAGAAATACAGGGAATAATAGAAACATAGTGGAACATGTATAAGGGTAAGTTTAGTGGAGGGAAAAATAAAAGGTAGTGAGAATAAATTATAGAAACTGGAAGGTAAAAGAGGCACAGAGGGGGTAGTAAGAATAATATGTAAAGTGTGTAGTAAAGTGGGAGTGGTGGGAAAGTATATAGTGTATTTAAATTATAAGTTTGGTTAGGGTGTAGTAGGAAAAGGGTGAAAGTAGGGTACAGGAAAATGAGTTGATTATTGGGTGTTGATTGGATGAGGAGGGGAGTGTTGGGGAAGGGGTTGGAATTTAGAGAGTATAAATGTAGAGTAAATGGGGGTGGGTGAGAATTGGGGGTTGGGTATGGGAGTGGTGTGAGCCCAAGTGAAGCGAGGGTGAATGCAGTGGGTAGGCCCAGTTGCAAATGGTTGTTTGCTTGCAAAAACAATCAGTAAGGAAATGCTGTTATCTTTGAATGATTATACTATTTAACTGTAGAGTAAAATGTATTTGCTAATTTATTATGCACGCATTGGACATACTGCAGATAGGATCTCTAGCAGTAAAGAGGCAGGGTTTATTAGTGAAATAAAGAGAGTCAGTCAAATAAATAAATACTTAACTCCAAAAAATAGAACTAAATATAACATCCATGGGAATCAAGCAAACGATCAACAACAAAAGATTCAAAATAAAAGAACGCGGACTATAAAACCAGTCCAAGTTTAATGACAGAAGTAAGCGCTTTCACCTTTTGGCTTCATCAGACATGATTTAAAAAACAATCTGTCATTTATATATACAATCCTTGCATTCAATTGGTGAATAAGACAATGACATCATTTAAACAGATATTCTAAAAAATTCATATTCTAAAAAATATAAATAGATTAATAGTAGAATAAATGTTTAAACATCTATAGTGTATAATCAACTCAAGCGCTAACAGCGTGTAGTAAGAATGTATGAAAAATATATATAAAAAATACACAGCATAAATGCATAAATATCTTAGACTAACACCTAATAGCTCTATAACACATATAAAATAAATTAATAATTATACATTGCTCTACTTAAATGAATAAATAAAATGAAATTGTAATATTTATAAATTCTACCATCTATAAGGGACATAAGCTAAATAATAATCAGTTCTTCATGCAGACACTGTAACTCTTCGCTTCCATAAAATGGGTTTTAATGAGGCTTTATCATTCAGCCCAGGCACACTGTCTGCTAAACATCTAATAATCCACCTAAGTTCACATTCTTCAGTTATGGTGACAATGTCACCACCTCGTGTACTCGATTTAAAGGCTTGCATAACTGAAAAAATGAACGTGCGACTTGGGCCCCTATCTATAAAATGTTTCGCTAAAGCATTGGTATGGGTACCAACACGCATATGGTAGACATGTTCCCTTATGCGTTCCCTAAGTTTCCTATTAGTCTTTCCAATGTAGAAACACTCACAGGAAACGCACCTAGCTAAATAAACTACATGTTCACTCTGACAATTAGTAATGGTATGAAAGGTGAACTCTTCCCCTGTAACTGGATGTAAAAACGAGGTCCTCTCATCTATGTATGGACACTGTTTACACTTCTTACAGGGATGTGTATTCCCTAAAGAAGAATGATGGTAGGTCCCGTCTAATGAACGTTGACAGAGCATACGCTTCAAATTCTTCCTATTCCTAAATACATAACCTGGTTTAGGTCCTACTACTTTACTAATATTCTCATCTAATAGAAGTATATCCCAATACTTCTGGAATACATCCTTAATCTTACCTACATCTGAGGTGTAAAACATTGATACCCTCAAGTGTCCCGTATTATAGAGGCTCTGCATCTGGTTCTCAGTGGACCCTCCTTCAGAGAAATATGGCTTGGCTCTAGTTGTTCTAAGTGAAGTTGCGACACTGATAGCTTCATCAACTTCACATTGTCTATAACATCTCTCAAATAACTTTTCCTTGAGATTAGAGACTTCCAACTCAAAACCATCATCAGTCGGATTAAGTCTCGAGGCCCTCATGGCCTGACCCTTTACTAAATTCTTAAAAACGAATGGAGGGTGCATGCTATCCCTGTGAAGTAGCGTATTCCTATAACACGCCTTACGGTAGATAGCTGTGTTCAACAAGCCATTACCAAGCCTAATTATATCCACATCAAGGAAAGAAATTCTATATCTGGAATAATTAACAGTAAAACTAAGAAAACTAGTCAAATTGTTAACAACTGATACCAACGAAAGTAAATCTTCTTCAGTGCCAAACCAAATGAAGAACAAGTCGTCTACAAAATGTTTATAAAACGAAACATTACTTCGGAACTCAGGTAGAGGAAAGAGTTGTTCTTCCTCCCATTTAGCCATCACTATGTTGGCGTAGCTATTGGCACATGAAGTGCCCATAGCTGCGCCATCATTCTGTAGAAAAAACTCATTGTTGAAGGTAAAGACATTATTCTGCAGGACCGTCTCTAAAAATAGAGTTAACTGGTCTATTACAACAGGAGTCAAATCTGAGTGTACAATCAAATACTGATGTACCATAGATACTCCCAAGTCATTGGGAATTACTGTGAACAGACTCTTTACATCCATGGTAACAAGAATGTAAGGTGTATCATCAGATAATCCCCTGGTAAATGTATATAACTCTAAAAGAAATTGCTTACTGTCCCTTAAAATAGTGGAATTCGCATCAACTACTGGTCTAAGAAAATACTCCAAATATAATGACAGGGGTTCTGTGACCCAGCCTCTCCCAGCTACTATCGGGCGTAAGGGTGGTTTCTCCAAAGACTTGTGAATCTTGGGGAGGCCCTGAATAGCTGGGATAAGTGGCTTATTAACTCTCAAAAATTTAAATAAGGTGTAATCTATATCACGACATTTATAAAGATCATCTAACATGACATAAATCTTAAATATCTTGTTGATGACATTATCTAACTCAATCCTAGAATAAGAGTTTCTGTCACTCAGCATTAACCTCATATTATCTAGATAATCATCTAGGTCCATTACAACAATAGGACCTCCCTTATCTGTGGGACGGATGACTATCGAAGAGTCCTTTGAGAGATCAGACAAAGCTCTTCTCTGATGGAAACTAAGATTCTGTCTACACTGTTTCCTACCTTTCAATTTATTAAACTTACTTAGTTTATGTAGATCTTGTCCCATTAGCCTAGAGAAAGTATCTACCAATGGATGTAAGGGAGGAACATACAGGCTTGGAGTACGAAAAATCTTACTGTTGTCTTGCCCACTAGCTTCCGCAAATTCCAACTTTAATTGTACATTTCTTGCAAAAAGTCTTGTATCTAAAATCATGTCTGTTATATTGCTTACCCCACTGGGAATAAATGTTAAGCCTTTATTTAGAACTTGTATCTCATAATTAGTTAAAACCTTATGAGATAAATTAAGTACTAAGGATTGGGAGCTCGTTCCCACATCTTCTTGAGTGTGGGTCCAGTATGTTCTCCCCCCGAACCCTTCCGTTTCGTCTTCCCCCTGCTGTATGTTTTCTGTCTCTGCACTTGCTGGGGGGTGTTTATAGGGAAAGGGGCAGGTGTACTAGGCCTATCCACATTCAACAATGTAGATGGGGGAACAGTGGAAGTGATTTTCCGCCTAATTACTGGTTCAACGAAAGGCTGGGAATGTTTGATGTTAATATTACAATTATCACCTACATCATTCAAATCATTACCACCAGACAATGTATCAGAAAAAACTGGAGGCTCTACATTTGAGCCATCCTCATTCACAGAGACCACATCAGTTGTTAATTGTGGAGCATTACTAATCCTCACTGTCTCTGCTGAACTCACATTCAAAGTAGTAACAGGCAATCGTGATGCTGAAACAACATTACTATTGTTATTAGTCACATTATTACTCCTAGGCCAAGTAAAAACATGGCCTAGTTTAATGTCTCTAGTGTCTCTATTAATTTTGTTCTTCTTCTGTTCCAACAATCTCCTTTCGTACAAATTAACATTGTCCAAAAGTCTGTCCATTGCTTGCTCAACCTTAGGACCTGAAAATTTAGACATAACACTCTCTTGTTTAGTCAAATGATTCCTTAGTTTCTCTTCCTCTGGACCAAAGAAATCATTTAATAATCGCATATAGTTATAGCTAAGTTCAAGATTAAGCTACTGCCATTGATATAACAAGCTGGGATATAAGTTACCTGTCGTCGGCATCTTCATAATGCGCAACCCCCTCGGCACTATCTTCCTGTCCAAACAGGCCTCGAAGTGCTGGCGTTGCAATTACATTCGCTTGAGCTTGAGGAAATCTAGCTCCAGTCTATTTATCTCCTCATATAAGCCGACTAAATTGTTCTCATCATTAATACCAGGTTCATTCTCTCCCACAGGCTCATAGGATAACAACAAGTTCTGTCGACCAGCTACACACTCAATAAAGCATGTAGAACACCATTTGCTGACTTCATGACCACATAATGTGTACGGCAGCTCAATAGTATCAATCCCTGTGCCATTCATGCTCCCTCGGTGCAGCATAGATAAACGAAAGGCTGGGAATGGTTGATGTTAATATTACAATTATCACCTACATCATTCAAATCATTACCACCAGACAATGTATCAGAAAAAACTGGAGGCTCTACATTTGAGCCATCCTCATTCACAGTGACCACATCAGTTGTTAATTGTGGAGCATTACTAATCCTCACTGTCTCTGCTGAACTCACATTCAAAGTAGTAACAGGCAATCGTGATGCTGAAACAACATTACTATTGTTATTAGTCACATTATTACTCCTAGGCCAAGTAAAAACGTGGCCTAGTTTAAAGTCTCTAGTGTCTCTATTGATTTTGTTCTTCTTCTGTTCCAACAATCTCCTTTCGTACAAATTAACATTGTTCAAAAGTCTGTCCATTGCTTGCTCAACCTTAGGACCCGAAAATTTAGACATACCACTCTCTTGTTGTTTAGTCAAATGATTCCTTAGTTTCTCTTCCTCTGGACCAAAGAAATCATTTAATAATCACATATAGTTATAGCTAAGTTCAAGATTAAGCTGCTGCCATTGATATAATAAGCTGGGATATAAGTTACCTGTCGTCGGCATCTTCATAATGCGCAACCCCCACGGCACTATCTTCCTGTCCAAACAGTGTCTGCATGAAGAACTGATTATTATTTAGCTTATGTCCCTTATTGATGGCAGAATTTATAAATATTACAATTTTGTTTTATTTATTCATTTAAGTAGAGCAATGTATAATTATTAATTTATTTTATATGTGTTATAGAGCTATTAGGTGTTAGTCTAAGATATTTATGCTTTTATGCTGTGTATTTTTTATATATATTTTTCATACATTCTTACTACACGCTGTTAACGCTTGAGTTGATTATACACTATAGATGTTTAAACATTTATTCTACTATTAATCTATTTATATTTTTTAGAATATGTATTTTTTAGAATATCTGTTTAAATGATGTCATTGTTTTATTCACCAATTGAATGCAAGGTTTGTATATATAAACAACAGATTGTTTTTTAAATCATGTCTGATGAAGCCGAAAGGTGAAAGCGCTTACTTCTGTCATTAAACTTGGACTGGTTTTATAGTCCGCATTCTTTTATTTTGAATCTTTTGTTGTTGATCGTTTGCTTGATTCCCGTGGATGATATATTTAGTTCTATTTTTTGGAGTTATTTATTTTATTCATACAACCACAGGAATCTTTACCCTCTGGTGTTGTGCTTGCGTGTGCTTGTTTTTATTCTTCTAAATAAATAAATATTGTTTGAACAATGGTGGGGGTAAAAGGAACACAGCGTATACTATAGATTAGGATGGCAAGGCAGGATAATAAAGGAGCTGATTAATTGTATGTAGAAGAAGGGAGAAATGGAGAGCAAAAGGGGAAACAGTGATGTGCAGGAAAGCCACGTATAGGTATAGACCAAGTATGGGTTAGACAACAAATAAGCATAAACACACAGCAGTAAGCCATAGACAGTAATGGCAATCAGTGGTCCAAAACTTGGGTGAAGCCTGTTTGCTTTGACCAAGGAATGGTGAGGCAGTTGATGTCAGGTGGTTGAAATTAGTCCTTAACAGCAGTAAGCTGCAGTCAGTAAAGGCACTCATGGGTCCAAGACATGGGTGAAGCCTGTTTACGTTTGGCCAAGGACTGGTGAGGCAGTTGATGTCAGGTGGTGGAAATAAGTCCTTAACCTCAGCACAAGTACATCATATAGGACATAGGAAAGGAGTGTATTTCAAGTATGTTCACATAAACAGGGTGACTGTCTCAGTACTGCTGGAAATACAGTTATCCTAAAGTACAGTAATTATAGAATTTGTTACTATAAGTAAAGGAGTACAAGGGCATAGACCCTGGCATTGGCTGTAAATAACTTAGCCTTGACTGGAAAGGTGTTACTTTCTATAGCAGAAGTAGTTACCTTCTGATTTCTTGTGGCAGGTCAATTTAACTAAAGCAAATGTCAGGGAAAGATGCTTCAACAAATTCAAATGTAATCCTTTATTATCAAAAGTATTACAAGATCATATATCTTCAATGTCTTTTTCATACTAATGCAATTTAGATTACTACTTCATCACCTTGGAAATCCACATCCCTCCCACCCCCACAAAGGTAACCACCACGAAAAACTTCTCCAAAGCTAACTTTGGGCTCCTAAAAACAGAGGTGGCTAACTTCACGGCACACATGCAAATGGAGATCAGTTGCATGACGGCCGAATCATACACCAATACACTGTACGAACACGTACACAAATGCATGGATCTCGCCATACTGAACAGAACCAAGACGGTCTCCTACAAGAAAAGGAAGCCAATCTGGTGGTCCCCTGCCATAAACAAACTCTACAACAGAAGTAAGAAACTAATGAGGAATAAGGTGAAGTCCCAAGACTGGAAAAACTCCCTTATCAGCCTCAACAAAAAGTTGAGATCCCTCATCAAATCCTCTAAAGCTAGCTATGAAAACAGAATTGCAGCAGATAGTAAAGACAATCACAAGGCCTTCTATAGTTATGTAAAGAATCTCCATGGCAATACCCAGATTTGCTCTGAGCTACTGCACAATGGTACCTCCTATACTGAGCCAACAGATATTGCCAATATACTGGCCGACAGATTCAGTGCCAACTTTACCTCTCTCTCCCCTCCGAAGGGACCAGTCACAATACCAGTAGATTGCCAGGCACCCAGTATTACTGCTGCACAGGTTAAAACAGCACTGTCCAAGGCCAAGAATACAGCTTCTATGGGACCTGACAATATCCTTGGCTGTGTTCTACATGAACTACAGAGTGAACTGGCACCTCACCTGTGTGCCCTGTTCAACACAGCCTCACCTCAGGCTTTGTCCCTACCAATGGTGCACTGCTACAGTCATCCCTCTCCACAAAGGAGGGGTGACTACAGACCCTAGGAACTATTGCCCCATTAGCCTGACAAGTCTGATATGCAAAGCTATGGAACACATCATCATGGATCTAATAAACAAGGCTATAGGGAATCTCCAAACTCTGGATCCCACACAGTTTGTTTTTGTAAAGGGTAAATCATGCCTGCTCAACTTGGTCAACTTCTTTGAGTCAGTCACCAGAGCTGTGGATGAAGGCAAGGTGGTTCATACGGGTTCATATCATTATAACAAAAGTTTAATAGTTCGAATGCATAAACATCGAACTTTATGTATCAAACTATTAAAACATCAAATTACAATAAAAATAATTTTAACACCAAAAACAAACAACCTAAAGAGTGTAATAAAATAAACATACCAACTCCGAGATTGCACTTAAATGGAGTATGGTGCGAAATGGGAAAATTTCCCTTTCCGATACTGTATTGCAGTCTCGGAGTTGTTATATTTAAGTAGCAGGGGGTGTGGGGGGTGCAGGGAGCTTTAACCCATCAGGGTAAGTTTTTGTTATTTAATTTTTTATTTTTTTATTTTTGAAGTTACAGAACTTTGATCATATGGTGTCTACCATATGGTATTCAATGTTCCGTAACTTCGAGATTATAATATGAACCTGGTTCATACAGCCTATCTTGATCTGGCCAAGGCCTTTGATACCATTCCCCACTCAGGAATCATAGAAAAACTCACTAAGCTAGGCATCAACCCCTATTTCACTAGGTGGGTTGCAAACTGGCTTACAGGTAAAACCCACAGTGTGAAAGCAGCTGACTCCAAGCCAGACTGCCAGCCAGTCACGAGTGGAGTCCCACAGGATATAGTCCTGGGTCCTCTCCTGTTTGGTATCTACTTCTCTGAAGTCCAGGTCAACATGAAGGGACTCTGGCTGACAAAGTTCGCAGATGATTGCAAGTTGGGTGCTATTATTAACTCCCCGAGTGATATTGACATCCTACAGAAAGGCCTCACTGAGACCAATGACTGGTGTCAGAACTATGGCCTTAAGCTCATTGCCAAAAAATGTGTTGTCATCCCCTTTGGGAAAAACCTGGTTCCCATGCATTACTACATCAATACTAGTCCCCTGAACACAGAAGGCATTATAAGAGATCTGGGAACACAAGTTGACAGCAACCTCTCCTTTGACCACCGCATTGCCACTGTGGTCAGAAAGTCCTTTTATGTGGCACATCTCATTTCTAAGGGTTTTGCATCCAGGAAGAAAGAGGTCATTGTGTCCCTCTACTTTTCCCTCATTAGTCCAATCATTGAGTACAATGCCCCATTTGGCATGTACCTCACTAAACACCTGGAACAACTGGAGAAGCCACAAAAGTACCTCACAAAGAGGATCCTAGGCCTTAAACATTTGTCCTATATGGACAGACTAAAAAAACTCCAACTATTCTTTGTCTCATATTGCCTACTTAGAGGCGATCTCTGCTTGACTTACAAAGCCATGTCTGACCCAGCTCTGTTAGAAATGCTACATCTAAAGAAATCCCAATCCCTCTGCACCACACACTCCAGAGACCTCAACCTCATTACCACAATCAACAGAACATGCTGGAGGGACAGGTTCATAACCCAGAGTCTGCCCATGCTATGGAATAGACTTCCCATACATGCCAAGCAGAGCACCTCACTGGCCTGGTTCAAGAGAAATCCTGATGAGTGGATGGGCAATAGAAAGTTCACCCCAGGGATCACTCCAGTGGCTTTACTCAACAGAGTCACTGGGAACTAAGGTTGGGTGGCATGATGCCAGGGTAATCCTATGGACTAGGCTTGTAAAGGCCCCAGGGCCATTAGCCTAGTACACACCTATGAACCTATATGTTACATAAAAATAATGTGCAATTAAGCCCAGGAAATTATCAAAAAGACTTACACATTGTGTACTCTACACTTTTTATTTTTACTTTCAGCTTCACTACTTCTAATTTCAGAAGAACAGACTGCATTGCAGAGAAATATTTTAAATATTTTCATGCGCCCCATCACGTCCTATTACTTGTGCACATGAATTATAATGAATATTCTTTACATGACATGATAGCCTGACCACATCATTACTTAATGTGGAAATTTAAATTCACTGAAACCTGAGTGTAGGTGAACTAATTTAACTGTCATCTGAAGCAGCTGCTAACAATGAGTCATTTTTTTTTCTAAAAGTATTAATGGACATTATTTTGTGACTGACTGATCATGAAAATGGGAAAAAGGGGGTTGATGATGAAGATAATGTTGATGACTGATCACACAGCAATAATTGATTTATCTTAACATGAAAGTATTCCAACTTGTTTCATACAACCTATATAAGTCCAGCAAACCTAGCCCAGAATAATGACAAACAGCAGCAGCAGTCAGTTTTCATCCACAAACAATTTCTGCAACAAAACTAGTATTTATATTCACTTTGTTGTCTCTATACATCCTAGATATTCAAGTGTAATAAAAATTGATAAAATAAGAGCCATAATGTATTTCAAGCTTCAGCTCAATTTCACAAAAAACACAGTTATGCTGGCCAACCACAACAAAGTACTTGTACAAAGCTGATGTGTGCCTATATCTGGTTGCCTGCGAGGATTAAAAAGACTTAACTCACAGTATCATGGGCTACTGTTGCTGTTTTACACTATGAGTTCTTGACCGTTCATTTTACTGTTTAATATCTACAGGCTCTATGCTTCTTGCCATCTCAATGAATCATGAATCCTAGGAAGACAAGGAAGGAGCAGAAAGCTGTAGATGACTTCAGTAGTAGTGACATGGTGTTTATTTTTTAAAGTAAAGAAACATTTCTCTACTTTAAAGATAACAAAAGCACACCTAGCTGAAGCATAACTGACTTGTGCAGCACATGTGAAAATGGTAGGCACCTTAAGTATACAGAGATAAATACTCATGGCAATATTTAACACTTTTTATTAAAAGCTAATAATACTTATTTTGTTATAAATTATGGTCAACAGTTTTAGCTTACTGAACTTAACTAGCAGTGCTAAACATAACAAAAGTTTTTAAAATAAAATTATTTCACTGGAATATATTTTGTAGCTGATTATGGGTCCCCTGGAGCTCTTGGTTCTAAGCAGCTGCACAAATCATCTCCATTGCAATCTGTGACTACTTTTAAGCAACAATTGCCATCTTCAGAGTTATTAAATATATGGATCTTTCATTAATAAATTGCTCTCAAGCAGTAGATGAGAGTATTGTGTTTCTATAAATGGTAGACTCTGCCTTACCAGTGAAAATAATATGTGCATCTGCTTAGTAAAATTAGAAGCACTAAAAACAAAAACAAATCAGCACCTTCGCAAAGCAATCTTTTCATACTCTTGTGATAGATGGAGCTAGATTTGTAACTGCCTTGTCCATGTGTTTATCACCACAATCAAGGAACCTGGTAAATTAATTGTATGGCTCCCAGAGGAGAATCTGAGGGCCTAAAAAATTAAGAGAAGTTGTCTTTAAAGACAAAGGATCTACGGAGTCTTAATTTAATAATACCATCATTCCCACGTCTTCTTTTAAAACATAGTTCTTACAGATTACATGACTATCGAAGAGTCCTTTGAGAGATCAGACAAAGCTCTTCTCTGATGGAAACTAAGATTCTGTCTACACTGTTTCCTACCTTTCAATTTATTAAACTTACTTAGTTTATGTAGATCTTGTTCCATTAGCCTAGAGAAAGTATCTACCAATGGATGTAAGGGAGGCACATACAGGCTTGGAGTACGAAAAATCTTACTGTTGTCTTGCCCACTAGCTTCCGCAAATTCCAACTTTAATTGTACATTTCTTGCAAAAAGTCTTGTATCTAAAACCATGTCTGTTATATTGCTTACCTCACTGGGAATAAATGTTAAGCCTTTATTTAGAACTTGTATCTCATACTTAGTTAAAACCTTATGAGATAAATTAAGTACTAAGGATTGGGAGCTCATTCCCACATCTTCTTGAATGTGGGTCCAGTATGTTCTCCCCCGAACCCTTCTGTTTCATCTTCCCCCTGCTGTATGTTCTCTGTCTCTGCACTTGCTGGGGGGTGTTTATAGGGAAAGGGGCAGGTGTACTAGGCCTATCCACATTCAACAATGTAGATGGGGGAACAGTGGAAGTGATTTTCTGCCTAATTACTGGTTCAACGAAAGGCTGGGAATGGTTGATGTTAATATTACAATTATCACCTACATCATTCAAATCATTACCACCAGACAATGTATCAGAAAAAACTGGAGGCTCTACATTTGAGCCATCCTCATTCACAGTGACCACATCAGTTGTTAATTGTGGAGCATTACTAATCCTCACTGTCACTGCTGAACTTACATTCAAAGTAGTAACAGGCAATCGTGATGCTGAAACAACATTACTATTGTTATTAGTCACATTATTACTCCTAGGCCAAGTAAAAACATGGCCTAGTTTAATGTCTCTAGTGTCTCTATTAATTTTGTTCTTCTTCTGTTCCAACAATCTCCTTTCGTACAAATTAACATTGTCCAAAAGTCTGTCCATTGCTTGCTCAACCTTAGGACCTGAAAATTTAGACATAACACTCTCTTGTTTAGTCAAATGATTCCTTAGTTTCTCTTCCTCTGGACCAAAGAAATCATTTAATAATCGCATATAGTTATAGCTAAGTTCAAGATTAAGCTACTGCCATTGATATAACAAGCTGGGATATAAGTTACCTGTCGTCGGCATCTTCATAATGCGCAACCCCCTCGGCACTATCTTCCTGTCCAAACAGGCCTCGAAGTGCTGGCGTTGCAATTACATTCGCTTGAGCTTGAGGAAATCTAGCTCCAGTCTATTTATCTCCTCATATAAGCCGACTAAATTGTTCTCACCATTAATACCAGGTTCATTCTCTCCCACAGGCTCATAGGATAACAACAAGTTCTGTCGACCAGCTACACACTCAATAAAGCATGTAGAACGCCCTTTGCTGACTTCATGACCACATAATGTGTACGGCAGCTCAGTAGTATCAATCCCTGTGCCATTCATGCTCCCTCGGTGCAGCATAGATAAACGAAAGGATGGGAATGGTTGATGTTAATATTACAATTATCACCTACATCATTCAAATCATTACCACCAGACAATGTATCAGAAAAAACTGGAGGTTCTACATTTGAGCCATCCTCATTCACAGTGACCACATCAGTTGTTAATTGTGGAGCATTACTAATCCTCACTGTCTCTGCTGAACTCACATTCAAAGTAGTAACAGGCAATCGTGATGCTGAAACAACATTACTATTGTTATTAGTCACATTATTACTCCTAGGCCAAGTAAAAACGTGGCCTAGTTTAAAGTCTCTAGTGTCTCTATTAATTTTGTTCTTCTTCTGTTCCAACAATCTCCTTTCGTACAAATTAACATTGTCCAAAAGTCTGTCCATTGCTTGCTCAACCTTAGGACCCGAAAATTTAGACATACCACTCTCTTGTTGTTTAGTCAAATGATTCCTTAGTTTCTCTTCCTCTGGACCAAAGAAATCATTTAATAATCGCATATAGTTATAGCTAAGTTCAAGATTAAGCTGTTGCCATTGATATAACAAGCTGGGATATAAGTTACCTGTCGTCGGCATCTTCATAATGCGCAACCCCCTCGGCACTATCTTCCTGTCCAAACAGTGTCTGCATGAAGAACTGATTATTATTTAGCTTATGTCCCTTATAGATGGTAGAATTTATAAATATTACAATTTTGTTTTATTTATTCATTTAAGTAGAGCAATGTATAATTATTAATTTATTTTATATGTGTTATAGAGCTATTAGGTGTTAGTCTAAGATATTTATGCTTTTATGCTGTGTATTTTTTATATATATTTTTCATACATTCTTACTACACGCTGTTAACGCTTGAGTTGATTATACACTATAGATGTTTAAACATTTATTCTACTATTAATCTATTTATATTTTTTAGAATATGTATTTTTTAGAATATCTGTTTAAATGATGTCATTGTTTTATTCACCAATTGAATGCAAGGTTTGTATATATAAACAACAGATTGTTTTTTAAATCATGTCTGATGAAGCCGAAAGGTGAAAGCGCTTACTTCTGTCATTAAACTTGGACTGGTTTTATAGTCCGCATTCTTTTATTTTGAATCTTTTGTTGTTGATCGTTTGCTTGATTCCCGTGGATGATATATTTAGTTCTATTTTTTGGAGTTATTTATTTTATTCATACAACCACAGGAATCTTTACCCTCTGGTGTTGTGCTTGCGTGTGCTTGTTTTTATTCTTCTAAATAAATAAATATTGTTTGAACAATGGTGGGGGTAAAAGGAACACAGCGTATACTATAGATTAGGATGGCAAGGCAGGATAATAAAGGAGCTGATTAATTGTATGTAGAAGAAGGGAGAAATGGAGAGCAAAAGGGGAAACAGTGATGTGCAGGAAAGCCACGTATAGGTATAGACCAAGTATGGGTTAGACAACAAATAAGCATAAACACACAGCAGTAAGCCATAGACAGTAATGGCAATCAGTGGTCCAAAACTTGGGTGAAGCCTGTTTGCTTTGACCAAGGAATGGTGAGGCAGTTGATGTCAGGTGGTTGAAATTAGTCCTTAACAGCAGTAAGCTGCAGTCAGTAAAGGCACTCATGGGTCCAAGACATGGGTGAAGCCTGTTTACGTTTGGCCAAGGACTGGTGAGGCAGTTGATGTCAGGTGGTGGAAATAAGTCCTTAACCTCAGCACAAGTACATCATATAGGACATAGGAAAGGAGTGTATTTCAAGTATGTTCACATAAACAGGGTGACTGTCTCAGTACTGCTGGAAATACAGTTATCCTAAAGTACAGTAATTATAGAATTTGTTACTATAAGTAAAGGAGTACAAGGGCATAGACCCTGGCATTGGCTGTAAATAACTTAGCCTTGACTGGAAAGGTGTTACTTTCTATAGCAGAAGTAGTTACCTTCTGATTTCTTGTGGCAGGTCAATTTAACTAAAGCAAATGTCAGGGAAGGATGCTTCAACAAATTCAAATGTAATCCGTTATTATCAAAAGTATTACAAGATCATATATCTTCAATGTCTTTTTCATACTAATGCAATTTAGATTACTACTTCATCACCTTGGAAATCCACATCCCTCCCACCCCCACAAAGGTAACCACCACGAAAAACTTCTCCAAAGCTAACTTTGAGCTCCTAAAAACAGAGGTGGCTAACTTTACGGCACACATGCAAATGGAGATCAGTTGCATGACGGCCGAATCATACACCAATACACTGTACGAACACGTACACAAATGCATGGATCTCGCCATACTGAACAGAACCAAGACGGTCTCCTACAAGAAAAGGAAGCCAATCTGGTGGTCCCCTGCCATAAACAAACTCTACAACAGAAATAAGAAACTAATGAGGAATAAGGTGAAGTCCCAAGACTGGAAAAACTCCCTTATCAGCCTCAACAAAAAGTTGAGATCCCTCATCAAATCCTCTAAAGCTAGCTATGAAAACAGAATTGCAGCAGATAGTAAAGACAATCACAAGGCCTTCTATAGTTATGTAAAGAATCTCCATGGCAATATCCAGATTTGCTCTGAGCTACTGCACAATGGTACCTCCTATACTGAGCCAACAGATATTGCCAATATACTGGCCGACAGATTCAGTGCCAACTTTACCTCTCTCCCCTCCGAAGGGACCAGTCACAATACCAGTAGATTGCCAGGCACCCAGTATTACTGCTGCACAGGTTAAAACAGCACTGTCCAAGGCCAAGAATACAGCTTCTATGGGACCTGACAATATCCTTGGCTGTGTTCTACATGAACTACAGAGTGAACTGGCACCTCACCTGTGTGCCCTGTTCAACACAGCCTCACCTCAGGCTTTGTCCCTACCAATGGTGCACTGCTACAGTCATCCCTCTCCACAAAGGAGGGGTGACTACAGACCCTAGGAACTATTGCCCCATTAGCCTGACAAGTCTGATATGCAAAGCTATGGAACACATCATCATGGATCTAATAAACAAGGCTATAGGGAATCTCCAAACTCTGGATCCCACACAGTTTGTTTTTGTAAAGGGTAAATCATGCCTGCTCAACTTGGTCAACTTCTTTGAGTCAGTCACCAGAGCTGTGGATGAAGGCAAGGTGGTTCATACGGGTTCATATCATTATAACAAAAGTTTAATAGTTCGAATGCATAAACATTGAACTTTATGTATAAAACTATTAAAACATCAGATTACAATAAAAATAATTTTAACACCAAAAACAAACAACCTAAAGAGTGTAATAAAATAAACATACCAACTCCGAGATTGCACTTAAACGGAGTATGGTGCGGAATGGAAAATTTCCCTTTCCGATACTGTATTGCAGTCTCGGAGTTGGTATATTTAAGTAGCAGGGGGTGTGGGGGGTGCAGGGAGCTTTAACCCATCAGGGTAAGTTTTTGTTATTTATTTTTTTATTTTTTTATTTTTGAAGTTACAGAACTTTGATCATATGGTGTCTACCATATGGTATTCGATGTTCCGTAACTTCGAGATTATAATATGAACCTGGTTCATACAGCCTATCTTGATCTGGCCAAGGCCTTTGATACCATTCCCCACTCAGGAATCATAGAAAAACTCACTAAGCTAGGCATCAACCCCTATTTCACTAGGTGGGTTGCAAACTGGCTTACAGGTAAAACCCACAGTGTGAAAGCAGCTGACTCCAAGCCAGACTGCCAGCCAGTCACGAGTGGAGTCCCACAGGATATAGTCCTGGGTCCTCTCCTGTTTGGTATCTACTTCTCTGAAGTCCAGGTCAACATGAAGGGACTCTGGCTGACAAAGTTCGCAGATGATTGCAAGTTGGGTGCTATTATTAACTCCCCGAGTGATATTGACATCCTACAGAAAGGCCTCACTGAGACCAATGACTGGTGTCAGAACTATGGCCTTAAGCTCATTGCCAAAAAATGTGTTGTCATCCCCTTTGGGAAAAACCTGGTTCCCATGCATTACTACATCAATACTAGTCCCCTGAACACAGAAGGCATTATAAGAGATCTGGGAACACAAGTTGACAGCAACCTCTCCTTTGACCACCGCATTGCCACTGTGGTCAGAAAGTCCTTTTATGTGGCACATCTCATTTCTAAGGGTTTTGCATCCAGGAAGAAAGAGGTCATTGTGTCCCTCTACTTTTCCCTCATTAGTCCAATCATTGAGTACAATGCCCCACTTGGCATGTACCTCACTAAACACCTGGAACAACTGGAGAAGCCACAAAAGTACCTCACAAAGAGGATCCTAGGCCTTAAACACTTGTCCTATTTGGACAGACAAAAAACTCCAACTATTCTTTGTCTCATATTGCCTACTTAGAGGCGATGTCTGCTTGACTTACAAAGCTATGTCTGACCCAGCTCTGTTAGAAATGCTACATCTAAAGAAATCCCAATCCCTCCGCACCACACACTCCAGAGACCTCAACCTCATTACCACAATCAACAGAACATGCTGGAGGGACAGGTTCATAACCCAGAGTCTGCCCATGCTATGGAATAGACTTCCCATACATGCCAAGCAGAGCACCTCACTGGCCTGGTTCAAAAGAAATCTTGATGAGTGGATGGGCAATAGAAAGTTCACCCCAGGGATCACTCCAGTGGCTTTACTCGACAGAGTCACTGGGAACTAAGGTTGGGTGGCATGATGCCAGGGTAATCCTATGGACTAGGCTTGTAAAGGCCCCAGGGCCATTAGCCTAGTACACACCTATGAACCTATATGTTACATAAAAATAATGTGCAATTAAGCCCAGGAAATTATCAAAAAGACTTACACATTGTGTGCTCTACACTTTTTATTATTACTTTCAGCTTCACTACTTCTAATTTCAGAAGAACAGACTGCATTGCAGAGAAATATTTTAAATATTTTCATGTGCCCCATCACATCCTATTACTTGTGCACATGAATTATAATGAATATTCTTTACATGACATGATAGCCTGACCACATCATTACTTAATGTGGAAATTTAAATTCACTGAAACCTGAGTGTAGGTGAACTAATTTAACTGTCACCTGAAGCAGCTGCTAACAATGAGTCATTTTTTTTTCTAAAAGTATTAATGGACATTATTTTGTGACTGACTGATCATGAAAATGGGAAAAAGGGGGTTGATGATGAAGATAATGTTGATGACTGATCACACAGCAATAATTGATTTATCTTAACATGAAAGTATTCCAACTTGTTTCATACAAACTATATAAGTCCAGCAAACCTAGCCCAGAATAATGACAAACAGCAGCAGCAGTCAGTTTTCATCCACAAACAATTTCTGCAACAAGACTAGTATTTATATTCGCTTTGTTGTCTCTATACATCCTAGATATTCAAGTGTAATAAAAATTGATAAAATAAGAGCCATAATGTATTTCAAGCTTCAGCTCAATTTCACAAAAACACAGTTATGCTGGCCAACCACAACAAAGTACTCGTACAAAGCTGACGTGCGCCCATATCTGATTGCCTGCGAGGATTAAAAAGACTTAACTCACAGTATCATGGGCTACTGTTGCTGTTTTACACTATGAGTTCTTGACCGTTCATTTTACTGTTTAATATCTACAGGCTCTATGCTTCTTGCCATCTCAATGAATCATGAATCCTAGGAAGACAAGGAAGGAGCAGAAAGCTGTAGATGACTTCAGTAGTAGTGACATGGTGTTTATTTTTTAAAGTAAAGAAACATTTCTCTACTTTAAAGAAAAAAAAAGCACACCTAGCTGAAGCATAACTGACTTGTGCAGCACATGTGAAAATGGTAGGCACCTTAAGTATACAGAGATAAATACTCATGGCAATATTTAACACTTTTTATTAAAAGCTAATAATACTTATTTTGTTATAAATTATGGTCAACATTTTTAGCTTACTGAACTTAACTAGCAGTGCTAAACATAACAAAAGTTTTTAAAATAAAATTATTTCACTGGAATATATTTTGTAGCTGATTATGGGTCCCCTGGAGCTCTTGGTTCTAAGCAGCTGCACAAATCATCTCCATTGCAATCTGTGACTACTTTTAAGCAACAATTGCCATCTTCAGAGTTCTTAAATATATGGATCTTTCCTTAATAAATTGCTCTCAAGCAGTAGATGAGAGTATTGTGTTTCTATAAATGCTAGACTCTGCCTTACCGGTGAAAATAATATGTGCATCTGCTTAGTAAAATTAGAAGCACTAAAAACAAAAAACAAATCAGCACCTTCGCAAAGCAATCGTTTCATACTCTTGTGATAGATGGAGCTAGATTTGTAACTGCCTTGTCCATGTGTTTATCACCACAATCAAGGAACCTGGTAAATTAATTGTATGGCTCTCAGAGGAGAATCTGAGGGCCTAAAAAATTAAGAGAAGTTGTCTTTAAAGACGAAGGATCTACGGAGTCTTAATTTAATAATACCATCATTCCCACGTCTTCTTTTAAAACATAGTTCTTACAGATTACATAGATTATATGTATCCTCCATTTAGTCAAGGAATGCAGACTCCAACGTACTGCCAGTGAATTCTCTTTGTTCAACCCGGCTGCCAAATAATTTCTTAAATAGTTCAGAGCTTGTCAATCTTGCATGCTCAGGTACATGATTTCAAAGCACAGCTACAGACTGAGTTAAATCTCATCCCTCTACTGTTTAGGTGCTGATGGAAATTTACCATTGTCTACATACTCATATAAGAATTACTTGAAATTGCTGTTTCTATTATAATGCAAAAATAACAGTATTTATATAGCAATTCTAACCAATACATAGCTTTTGCCTAAAAATTCTATAAGAAATGTTGACCAAGTTTAACATTTTCAACTTTCACTGTAAATGTAACTGATAATACTGGCTATTTTTTATGTGTACTTGTACTGGACATGCTCCAACATATTTCTCACTCTCTTCAAGATTCAAACAAAAATAAATTATTTTTAGACTGAGGTAATAGAAAAAATCTATAAAGAATACACACAAACATTGGTCACTTAATAAGATGGTTTATGTACTAGCCCCAGCATTTTTTTAGATTTCTAGATTTAATCAGTGATACATGTACTGTGAATAATAAATTATTACTAACAGTTATGCCATGATACTTCACAGTTTCTACTTCCCATTAAAAGCTGCTCACCAAGGTTTATTAGTCCTATATTTTGGCATGCTGAAGAACCTTACATTACGTTTATTAAGACTAAACAATATGTTAAATGAGTGCATCTAGTTCTTTAAAGCATCAACTCATTTTTCAGTTTGATATGTTCTTCACTGATAACTGTATGTCAGTACAATGCTGGGCATTCTATACTTTCATCTTCAGCTGCACAGTACTCAATGGATATGAAGTCCTGCAAACTGAAATCATTTAGTACAAACAAAAATATTGAAAGCCACAACAAACTAAAAATCCATATATTGACATTCACATACATCAAAAAGCAAACTGAAACAGAACTTATTATGAATGTCATGAACAAAACATAAGACAGGCAGTGTCATTTGCAGTGGACTTTTCCCCACACATCATCAATGCCTTATGCATATATACTAACACTATATTTGCACAAACAATGGGAAACCAGCAGCTCAACAAACTATGCTATCCTATAACATCACACTTTATTCTTAATAATGTGCTTCTCTGCAGCAAAATATAGAAACACTAGACTGCAAATGTCTTTTGATCCATGTACTTAAGTCCTCGTGGATATATTAAGAGTAGCTTAATCTGCACTACATTTCCCACACTAATTTTTCCCTCTTCCATTTTTTTGTATGGTAGGATATAAAATTGCATAAATCTTTTTTGCATAAATCTTTCTACAATAATAGGTGTTCAGAAGAAAATCTACAGGTTCTGTAGACATGTCAGGCTCTGGAGCATCCAAAAATTTGAAATGTTTTTCTTCTTTATTTGACATACAACAAGCACTAATTTATTAATCATATAATCAATGTATCTGCTTCCTGACCCATGGGCCCATGGGTTTCTGAAAAAAATACACATATTTTATATATATATATATATATATATATATATATATATATATATATATGCAATATTATATTATATTTATGTCCTCATTCCAACATATTACTCCTTAAGTGTGTGTGAGTTTTACTGATATGGACCTGAAGTCAGCCAGGTATATTCATTGCTTCATATCCTGTTGGAAATCTACAAACCAGCTAAGTTAAGATTCATGTAGGCCTGTAGTTGGGTTTAGAAAACAATAAATGACATAATGCTCTCTCTGAATTATTGAACACGTCAAATAAGAAAAAGGTGTCTGTGTATTTGATGTTATCTTACTTACTCACTTTAGGTGCATAGCATTTTTTAGGGAAGCCTCCAAGCTATGGCTTTGCTTAAAAACATTCTGTGGACTTGGAAGCACATTGCATCACATTACTCCAAATAACTGCCAAGGAGTTTATTGTAGTTTTCTTCCTAGGATCCAGGTTGTTGAACTGAGGAATAACATGTGTGTATACTTCGTAAGACTGATGAAATCTTTACTCTCTTGTCTAGAGATGCTGACCACAGCAGTTACATTAGTATTAGTAAACAGCCTAGGAATTACTCTTTTTATAAATCTAAATAACCCAAATTGAACACTGCAGTCAGTAGGATGAAGGACCCAAAAGAAGGCTGTCTTAAAGTCGATTCTGATGAAGTCCCTAACAGGGGATGAAAGCACTCAGTCATGTATTCTGTGGTGCTTATATGTGTGAAAAATAAATCGACTTTAAGACAGCCTTCTTTTGGGTCCTTCATCCTACTGACTGTAGTGTTCGATTTGGGTTATTTGGTTGCACTTGGTTCGCTGTTCCTGCACTTTTTTTTCAGTTTTTTTTGAGTTGGCTTTTTATAAATCTGACAATGCATCAAAGGAAATGAAAAAAAGTAGAAATGAGTTTTGCAAAGAACTTCTTAAATTCAATGAATGCAATGATTTTTTGATGGTGTGGAGGGAAAAGGTGGTAGAGAATGTTGTTGTAGGAGATGAGGTGGCCAACAAGTCTGTGCGAGGGATTATATTGTGGAAGTAGTAAAGCACTTGCTAAATATCACTGCAGCATGGGGATTCCCCTGCTGTGAGGTAGGAGCAGGCTTATTGCTGAGGAGAAGGATGGTAGTTTTTTCAGAAAGTTTTTCAGTCAATAATGTTGATGTATGTAATTATTTCTATACTTTGCATATCTTGATTTGGGCAGATA
The DNA here is from genome assembly GCF_019279795.1 of Protopterus annectens. Lineage (NCBI taxonomy): Eukaryota > Metazoa > Chordata > Ceratodontiformes > Protopteridae > Protopterus > Protopterus annectens. Next base: position 640,187,734 of record NC_056729.1, on the reverse strand, counting down.
ATTTCTTAATTTATAATAATTATTTATTTTAAGTAACGGGGTAGCCTGTATGTTAGTACTTGAAAAGCAGGGTTCCCTTTTGCATTGGTGCTTGAAGCAGGAGTATATAAAGCATTAATACAATGAGCCACTGCTCTCATTTTCCTAATGGTTGCATGAGTGTCAAGGACAAAGATGAAGGAAGGTCGTCACATATTATGCCCAGGCATCATCTATAATGGGTATGGACCTAATTAATTACAAGTGTACAGCTGTTAAATTACACTGACATGTATTTAAGGAGACTTGTGAGGAATTCCTAACAGTTAAAATGCAGGGCTGATATGGTTATTGTGCCTTACAAAGAAAATGTGGGAAATGTCACGTTTCTGCTGACATAGGTTTGAATAGTAATTAGTCTTTTAGAATGAGCCTAAAATAACTAGTGGAAAAGCTGAGAAGAGTCTTAGCTCAGGCAGTGGAAGGCCACAGTGTTAGCATTATTTATTTATTAAGTTATGCTTTCTTGGTTGGGTTAGTCCCACTAAGCCTATGGTCTTTTTAAGAGGAGACATGAGGTAGCACTCATACGTACAAAGGAAAATTTGACCAGGACACCACAGAAATTCTCATACTCTTTTTGGTAAGTGCCTTGGGATCTTTTATGTTCACATCAGGCAGATGAGACCTCAGTTTAACATCTCATTTGAAGGACTGCAACACCCCCCCATTATGCTGCAATCTATTTCTTTATTTATTTGATAACTAGGCATGTGGGCTGGTCCGGAGACCCTTATCAGCCATGACCTGGACAGAGAAAGGCATAAAGCAGAAGGCAAAAATTTACAAAGGTATATCTATAGGTAGATAGATAGATAGATAGATAGATAGATAGATAGATAGATAGACAGGCAGACAGACAGACAGGCAGACAGACAGACAGTCAGATAGATAGATAGATAGATAGATAGATAGATAGATAGACAGATAGACAGACAGATAGAAAGACAGACAGATAGATAGATAGATAGATAGATAGATAGATAGATAGATAGATAGATGATAGATAGATAGATAGATAGATAGATAGATAGATAGATAGATAGATAAAACAACAAGGAAATATAGAAATATCAACAAAAAATATACACCAGTGGAAGCAAGTGAACAGTTGTTCTGTAACAGCAGTTGGAATAGGGAAAGTGACAAATAAGCAATTCTTATTGAACAAAACAAATGCAATGTCAGGAATGGAAAAAATTAAGCATAGCACCTCCTGTGGGGACAGAACCCACAGTTTTTTGATCTTCCAACATCAAAGGCAAGTATACTACCTGTTAAACCTTTGAGAATGACAACGATAGGAAGGATAAAAGAGATTCCATGGTAATGATGGACATCCCCAGCTAGTGGAGTAGGAAAAAGGAAACAGGTATGATTCAGCTGTACCCAGCTTCATAACATTTAAGACATTCCAGAGGATTTTTCTTCTTAGGCAAGATTTTTCATCTCACAGTTTTTCAAGACAGCAAAAAGAAAGAAAGACTAGGATGGTGGCATGTCTGTCGGTGCTTGCAAACAAGGCCATTGCCAAGAGCGAGAAATAAGATATGCAATGTAATTAGCAGAGGGGAGGGTACAAATAGGGGAATGGATTAAAGCTCAGCAGGAGTCATGCATTAGCAGCCTGTTGGCACAAAGTGTGCAAGACAGGGTTACCAGTATGAATGTTAGGATTAAGGAGAGCTTTCTGGGAGGTGGACAACCAAGGTGTGTCCAGTGTTAAGATTTGGTCAGTAGGTTCCTGCATTCATAAGTACTTACTAGTAGCACTGAGAAATGACTGGCTTAGGCAGTGCTAAATTTTGAGACAGAAATGGTGAAATCTGGGGAAACAGCTGTGTTAACTTTAGTACTATAGGAGGCTGTTGAGCATGGGCAGATAAAGACAGGTTAAATAGTCAGAGGGCAAAATCAGAAGGTTAGAAAGGCACATAGAGCCAGTTCTTGTGTTATCAAAGACAGCAATATATATGGGAAAGACACTGCCTTAGTGTCTATTAAATAACATCAAAACAAAGTTAATCCTTGCCTGTGGGTTACTTCTGCTCAGGCTAAGTGTTACTGATATAAGACTAGCTTCTTTAAAAACCAAAGGGAATACATTGTTCCTCCCTTTGTATAGGGTGGAAGATGGGAAGTAATACAGCTGTCCCAAGACTGAAAGGATGCAGGCGGGTTTAAATTAGGAGAACATTCAAGATAAATGATTGATTTTAAACTGGAATTGTAATATATCCTCAGCAGGGACATAGAGTTAATCGCACTCTTTATAGTGAAGCAAATTGACCCTAGTAATTGCCTGAGATCAGGTACAAATAAAGCTGACCGCTGGTCAAAGCCATGATGCAGATGACACAAGAGAAGATCAGAGAAGGAGTGAAAGTAATGAGTCGTAGTGAGCAGCATACATGTCATGGTTAGCTGGCATGTGGGCAGGACTATGAAATCCTGCTGACGCAGAGGAGACGTGGCTGTCTCACTGTGCAACTCATAGCTGGGTATTGAAGGATGCACCGTCTGCAGTAAGGATTAAGGAAGCAAACGTTTGTTTACATAACAGTAAAGGTGGTAGATTTCAGTTATTTATTTATTTATCCATTTAATTACCAAGAAAGTCCAGCTAGGTTACACTGTTCATTTCAGGAGAGGCCAAGGGAGAAAAAACAATAGCAGCTGTACCATGTAACAAAGTTTAGATAAATCCTAAAGGAGGGATAGTGTGCAAAAGTAATGAAACTCATTAAAATAGAATAACCAGGAAATATTAAACAAGGATATAAGGTGTAGAAAGTCCACAGGATAATATTTGTGTATATTACAGAACATCACCGGAGCAGGAAATTAACAGTATAAAGTAGCAACATTACTAAACAGCACAGAGTATTAAAAATATGAGCGCTAAAGTAATGTAGTACACATCTGTATTTAAAGTGCTATGTGTGCTAATAGGAGAACAGTCATTCATGCACTTCTCATTGGAGGAATGTAATTAATAAACTCACTTTAATAAGACATATAAAGTAGCAACATTACTAAGAAGTACAGAGTATCAACAAATATGAGGGCTAAAGTAATGTAATACGCATCTGTATCCACAGTGCTATGTGTGCTAATGGGAAAATGATACTTCATGTACCTCTCATTGGAGGAATGTAATAAACTCACTTTAATTAGACATAAAAATTCACATGGAAAGAAATGGTTTAGTAAGTGAGAAGAGCAAATTGTGAGTATTTGTATATTTTTAGCTTGGTGATTCATAACTGTCGAGTCTAGTGTGGTTTAGATACAGTGAAGAGAATGTTCCATAGTTTAGCTGTGGGTACTGAGTATGAATCTCCATCTGACTTGTTGAATTGTTAGAACTGTATTAGGTGTTGGTCTTTTGATTGAAAGTTTATTTTAGTTTTATACCATTTTATTAATTATTGATGGCTGGGGTGCTTACCAGTGATGATGCAAGACAAGATGAACGCCCACTAAATCGGTATCTATAACACTGCATTAAAGCAGGACTGTTGCCTAGTGGCAATTCAGTGTGTCTGATGCTTCGATGCACCCATCCGATTATGGCATGCAAAATGAATGACAGGCTAGTGGAAGTGAGAAAGCAGGCACTTTACCATATCTACAGGAGCTGAAATAACTAGTTTGATAGCAAAATAAAGTAAGAATTGAACAGAGAGTATTGACTCAACAGCCCTTCCTGGAGAAACATAGAGACACACTGCAATGGAAAGTAGTGGTTGTTTTTGGTGCTGTCATCGACAAGATTGAGAAGAAGAAGAAGACACTAGAAGTGAAATGAAGAAATAAAATAAACAGATAAAAACAACAAAAAAATAGGATTCTAAGTGCAATAAGCAATGAATAAAATAAGGCAATAGCCAAACAATAGAAACTCTTAAGGATGAGAAAATCTGCTAAAGTCCTATTCACTGGCTCACAGGATTACAAGTATCTTATGACAGTATTGCATAGGTAGGTACCAGTGAGCACTGAAGAAAATTACTGTGATTGAAACTGCAGGCTAGATACCTAAATTAAGCATTTATCTCTAGAGAGTTAATCAGAAGCTACAAGCAAGACAACTCAAAACTAGAGCACATGGGTCCCAGAGACCCTAATAAAGACCACAGAAGTACTTGAAGGAATGGGCAGTCATCTCAGCTAATGGGATAATCCAGTCCTGTAATCTGATTTTTATGTTGTGGATGTTTATGACACTTGCACTAGCTGTGACTGGGCCCTGTTTCTTGTGCACGTGAGGCTGAGTTGCCTTGAAAGAATACCGAGCCTGAATGCTACAATGGAAATTACACTAGCAGAAGAGCAGCAATATCACTACAGGTGCTGTTCAAATACAGTTCCTCCAATAAGCCTTGTATTAAGGCTTGTAATATTCAACAATCAAGGCTGGGGTGAACCAAGAAGCAGCATACAGAGAGTAGGAAAAACAAGAAATGTAGATGAACAGTAATGGAAGTGAGTAATTCAATAAATAAATTAGCAAGCCACTGTAATAGTGCACAAAACCAGCACAAATGCAGTAATTCAGTCAACCATATGCTTTAACAACACTTAACCAGCAGGCATGACATAAGTGTAATCAAGAAAGGCAATCTGTAACGTATGTAAAACTGAGGATAATGTTATAGTATAAAGTAAAAGAGGGTGACTGCCTGTACAACTTTGTAACTTGTACAGTACAGTACTGCAGATTGTACACTTCCCTGTACTTTCTATTCATTTTCTTTAGGTAGGGTAAATGAACACCTGTGACCTTTTTCAGGTAAATGGAATTAAAAGTGCAGTCAGTAATGAACAAAATAAGGCAACAACTAAACAACAGAAACATTAAAGTCTATGCCTCAGAAAATGAATCAAATGAAAATAGCTGTCAGAAGTACATATTAAGGTATAATCTAAAAATTAATCATAATCTTATGACAGTCACGCATATGTGTAGGCATTTTGCAGGTTAGCCAAGTACTCTTTTTCTAGATGTACAGCCTATTTTCAGGGAATACACAAGGTGGGCTTTATATAAACTAATGGAGGTACTTCCTGACAGACTCACATACTCATTCTGATAATTAGTAAGGACATTTAACATTCACCTATGTCAAACAGGATATCATTAAAGTTTCATCTAAAATATAGCACATCAGGGAGCAGTAGCCCCAACCTATGCTACAGTAGGGTTTCGCTGTTTGAATCCACACATACCTGATGCTGGGTTAGATCCCACAGCTGAATGAGCTTACCCTAGCAGAGCTCATAGTACTTCCTGCTCAGCCACTAACACTATTATCGCAAGCTATTTTGCAGTTCATGTTTAGTAGTCCATGGCAATACACTAGACATAGTGTACAGGGCACATTTACACATCTGTGGACTATGTTTATAAATACCAAGGCCTGTTCTTAGTTTTTTTCCTCTTTTATAATCATTTTTCACTTTTACAGGTGGTGAACAGCAGATTCTATTTAGTTGCCACTTTATGACCAGTTTGATAGTATATATCTATATCTATATATAAGTACCTCTAAGTTTGACTTCACTCTTATATGCTCCTGCATGAAGGTAGTATGTATAGATGCACCTAGCATGGACATGACTTTCACCTTTCAATAAAAAATACAAAGTATTATATTTCTGTTTGTTCTGGCAACTCCAGACAAAAGTCTTGACTAGGAAGCGAAGATAAGAAAGAAAATATAGCGGCTACATATCAAATCGAGGCAAGGGAGGCTCAAACAATGTAAACAAATTGTATAGGGTGACCACCCACAGCCCCAAATCTCTAATGTACAGCAGTGGAGATAAAAGAAAACTTCCTTGACCCACTGTTCTGTGATCCCGGCACACATACACAATAGAAACATAAGAAGACAAACATCACAATAAAACAATGTTTTCAAAGGGAAGGAAGTTCCTTGCAATTCATAGATTCATAGGTTTATACTAGGCAAACGACTGCAGGGGCCTTTTTATGCCTAGCCATGAATCCTAAATGCTTCTGACAAGTTTATGTACCTTAATATTATTTAAGTGGTATATGTAGGCTAAGGTTTGGGTGGTCAAAAATTTACAGGCTGTCTCTGTCCATTAGGAACATAGGTGCTAGACCAGGGTGAATTTCCAATTCTCCATCCATTGGTCCAATTTGTGCTTGAATTGGATTAGGGTAAAACTGTTTCACATGGATGGAAAGCTTGTTCCAGAGATGGGGTTGTCTCTGAGACACATACATATCCATCTAACATGTCCTAATTATGTTGCAAGCAAGGTTTAAGGCCCTAGGCTGGGTAATTCTGATATTACGTGTTTTGCTGATATGCAAAAGCTATATCAGAGTGGGATCCAAGGATGCCTTGCATGCCAAGCATAGATTACCCCTCATGGAGTCAAAAAACATGTCCTCACAAAGTTGATGACCAAAAATAAAGCTCTTTTGCTCTGAAACCATAGCAGACTCCTTGTTACAAATGTAACAAGCACCTTGCTACTGTTAAAATACCACATACAAAGTGCTTCAGCCCTTCAGCAGTGACCAGAAACACAGTAACAGAATGGTGGTAGTACACAACCACACCATCAGCATCTGCTGGTCATGCCCCCAAAACACCTTGTACTTGAGGCAGTCACCCTCTTTACCTAACCCTAGCTATGCTTCTGTGTTTTGGTCTTTCATGGACTTTTACAGCCATTAAAATCAGCTAATTTTCACTGGCAGCAGTGGTTTGTACTCATATGTTTATCTTGTACTGGAATATCATGTTATCATGATCACCCAAGCATATGTTTACTTATCTGTTTCTCTATCTATAGATAGATATTTATATGTGAGTGTGTGTGTGTGTGTGTGTGTGTGTGTGTGTGTGTGTGTGTGTGTGTGTGTGTGTGTGTGTGTGTGTGTGTGTGTGTGTGTGTGTGTGTGTGTGTGTGTGTGTGTGTGTGTGTGTGTATATATATATATATATATATATATATATATATATATATATATATATCTATATATGTGTGTGTGTATATATATATATATATATACACATGTGTGTGTGTCTATACACACACACACACACACACACACACACACACACACACACACACACACACACACACACACACACACACACACACACACACACACACACACATATATATATATATATATATATATATATATATATATATATATATGGGTTCCATACACTAGATCGAATTTTCACTAATTCAAAATAGTGCATGGAATGCTCACTGCAGCGAAAGTGCACTTAATCGAAAGTGCACTTACGAGAAGTTCAGTACAACGAACGGGTGTTGTACTGAGCTTCTGTGCAGTACTCACGGACCTTAGGGTTAGGGCACGGGTCATAGTAAGGGGATAGCCCATAGGGCAATCTCCTTACCATGACCCGTGCCCTAACCCTAAGGTCCATGACGACTACAGCACAGTGAAGGACAAAGCAATGTCCTCCACTATGGTGCGATAGTCACGAACCTTAGGGTTAGGGCATGGGTTAGGGTAAGGGGATAGCTTTACTAACTATCCCCTTACCCTAACCTGTGCCCTAACCCTAAGGTCCATGACTATCGGACCATAGTGGAGGACATAGCTTGTTTTTTATGTCCTCTACTGTGCTGCAGTGTTTTCGGTGAAGTGCACGTACGCAAAAATTCACTTTCGTTAAAGTGAACTTTTGCAGAAGTGAGGCTTCCTATTACAAGTTCAAAGTAGTGAACTTTCGTTCTTGTAATAGGAATCCATACATATATATATATATATATATATATATAGGTCCACATCTAAATCTTGAAAGCTCATAATCTCGAAATTCAAAATACTGAGTCCAAAATCTTGAAAGTTCAAAATACTGGAAGCTCAAAATACTGAATTTCATTATATCTCAAAAACTACAGGATACTAACACTTACTATTCTTCACCAGAAGTACACAGAGAAACAAATAAAAGACAAAGCATATTAGTTTACTCCAACTATTAGCAGAGGGACAAGTCACCCTGTGCCCGCCACACCCCCTGCTACTTAAATATATCAACTCCGAGATTGCACTTTACTACACTAAGATGAGTTATATTGTGGTATAGCAAATTAAAAGGGAACATGACTAAGGTTACAACAGACAGTCATGAAGCATGTAATGGTATGTTTGCCATTTTCGTATGTGGAGTGCAATCTTGGGGTTGATATATTTAAGTAGTAGAGGGTGTGGGGGCGCAGGGGAGCTTGACCCCTGCCTATAGTTGGAGAAGAGTAATATGTTTTGTTATGTAGTTGTGCTGGAATATTGTAAGTGTTGGTGTACTCTGTTTTTTTCGATATTATGAAATTCAGTATTTTGAGTTTCAGTATTTTGAACTTTCAAGATTTTGGACTCAGTATTTTGAATTTTGAAATTATGACATTTCAGGATTTAGAAGTGGGCCTATATATATATATATATATATATATATATATATATATATATATATATATCTATGGATCTACTTCATATTAATGAAATGCCACTTGCCAGAATTTTAAATGATTGAGATGATAACAACAAACTTTCAGTTAAATGAAAAACCGCAACACCAGTATTTTCACTAGGGAATGGAGGCAGTCTGCCAACATGGACAAAAAGACAAACAGAAGCAATATCAAACCCACACAAGTGAGGGGATGCACTCCCCCCCAAATGAAATATACTAACTCCAAGATTGCACTATAGTAGGGAAAAGAGCAAACTCCTGAATGCTGGCCGACTGCCTCCTTTCCCTGGTGAAAATATCGATGTTGTGGGTTTTCATTTAAGTACAAGTTCTATGTTATCATCTTGATCATTTAAAATTCTGGTAAGTTCTATGTATATATAAATATATATATATATATAGATATATATTATATATGGTTTATTATCACATGTTCAACATAACATTGTTCAAATGTACAGATGTCCGAACCAAATGTTCGGAAAGCTGAACACCAAACAGTGTAAATGTCGAACCGAGCATTTCAGTGCAGTCGAATGCCGAAAATGTCGACTACACTGAAATGCTCCTACCTACACAAAATACTACAACAGGTTTTTGCAGTGTGGCAAGCCCCCCTGCACCATCCATGTGGGGGGGGGGGCTGCACCCCCCACCCCCCCTACTTATATATACAAATTCCAAGATTGCGCTACAGTGAGGTTAAGGATATATTTCCCCATCCCCACTATAGTGCATTCTGCACCGCAATGTTGGAGCTGACAACAGCAGCCATTCGCTCATGTCAGCTTCGGCATTGTGTTTATCGCCCTACCTATTCCGCCAAGTGGTTTTCGCACATAGTTCGTTCGTCTAAAAGACGAATGAACATGTGATAGTAAACCTATATATATATATATATATATATATATATATATATATATATATATATATATATATATATAGGTATACTGTATATAATCAAAAACTCACGTTTTTGAAAATAAACAGTAGACCCACGGTTACACGAAAGTACACTTAAGCGAAACTGCACTTCCGTGAACATTGGTTCAACGAACTGATAAAGAACAGAGAAACATTGTGCTCCCCACACCCCCCCTACTTAAATATACCAACTCCAAGATTGCACTACAGTGGGGAAACAAGTAAATTCACTTTCGCCACTGTAGTGTATTTCACACCTGTGTTCCCTAACAGTTCGTTGAATCGTACTTCGCGGAAGTGCAATTTCACTTAAGTGCACTTTTGTGTAACTGAGGATCCAGTGTTCGTTTTCTAACAAGTGGATTTTCAGTCTTTTACAGTAGACCCATATATATATATATATATATATATATATATATATATAGGGTCTATATCAGATGAACGAAAAATCTGGTAATTGAATACGTAATGATCGAAACATCACGGAAATCGAAATTAGTATTGTGGGGACCTGGGCCCCCCATTAAATATATATTCTAACTCCGAGATCACACTACAGTGAAGAAAGGACAAATACCCTAATCCTCACTGTACTGAGACCCCACAATCCCATTTTTGATTTCCGTGAAGCTTTACGTATTCGATGACCGGATTTTTTGTTCATCTGATATAGACCCATGTATATATATATATATATATATATATATATATATATATGTATGTATGTATTTTTGTGTCTTTTGGCTTTTCCCGGTTAGGGGTTGCCACAGCGGAACTCCGGTCCGCTAATGATTTGCAGTTGATTTTTACGTACCAGCTTGCCAGGCCTGATGCACAACCTTCAACGAAGGTACGCCCATTCACACATGTCTCCACGCAGAAGACGCTCTAGCTGAGAATTGAACCGGACAGCGCCTTACTGTGAGGCGACAACACTACCGCAGCACCACCACCACCGCAGGTATATATATATATATATATATATATATATATATATATATATATATATAGATATATATGTATATATATATATATATATATATATATATATATATATATATATATATATATATATATATATATTGCTATACATAGAGCTAGCTAGATATAGACAGATATGTATATATATCATTAGGCCTCTTTTTACCATAGCAGACACCCAGAGATCCTACTCCAAAATAGTCTCAGAACACTGTAACACAATCCCTCATGATATGAGGGCTGTCACATCTTTAAAGGAATTTAAAAAGTCATTAAAAAATCACATAAAAAAATCATGTCAGTGCCATTGCTTTGATAGCCACAGTCAGTACCTCACAGATTTCCTGCATTCTCCAGCTGCAATGCCCATATCCATTGCTAGCCAACCCTCTCAATATAGATTCATCGGTGAGTACTAGACTGACTACCACTCTATGGCCTTTGTAAATCTAGCCAGGCAACCAAAATGTGACCCACAAGTTTTACGTTTTAGATATTTTTATAGGGGGTGATTTTTGGCTTTGATATGAATTACTGACTGACTCTGCCCATCAAGGACATAAGCACCAGACAAGTGGTGAATTTACGATTTCCCATTCACTGCTCCGAGTTATGCTTAAGTATGGTAAGGGAGGGATTTTGCTTCACATGGTTGGGGAACCTATTCAAGTGAATGGAAGATCTCTGAGATACATATCTGTCTCTCCAACATGTCTTATTTATGTCACAAGTAAAATTCAAGTCTTTGGATGTAGTAGTTTTGATGCGGTTTATTTTGTAGATGTGCAAAGGTTCATCAGAGATGGGTCCATGGATGCCTTGTATGCCAGGCATATGCTGTTGCCTCTCACTAGTCTGTATGAAACTGAGTATACAGATAGGACTTTGAGGTGATCTGCATAGGGCATTGTGTTTACTCCTTGTATTCTTTTTGTAAGGAACATTTGTGGACGTTGCAGTTGCTGCATGTGACTGGCCAGGTACATGCTGAAGGGAACATTATACTTTATGATGGGTCTGATGACAGCTGAGTGCAGTAGTATAATAACATCACTGGACCTAGATACCATGCCTTTACCTACAAGCTGAGCAACATAGAAAGATTTCCTTACTACTTTGGACACGGGTTGGTAGAAGGCTAGGTTAGTATCTGCAGATCCCTAACTAGTGACTTAACTCTTAGGGGTGTTTTATTGATGGTGTTGTTTCTCTGGGTGATTCTCTTCCCAAAAGCTATTACTAGGTTATTCCTACTATTAGTTGTAATGTCTTAAGAAAAAGTATAATTCTGTTTCATACCTGTTTAAAAGTAAAAAGCATGCAATATATCGCAAGGCCCTAAGAAAATAAATTCCAGTGCAACACTGAAAAACAACCAGAACTATATCGGAAAAAATGGTAAACTTATACTCTAGGTGTAAAATGAATTAACATGCAGTTCTTATTATGCCTGTGCAAGGTTGGAAACTAAATGGAAGATTGTGGGTTAATGTATTCAGTCATCAGAATGGAGATCGCACCAAGGATGGAGCAGCAGAACCATGAACTCAGCCAATCTATTGACATTTCCCAGCATCATTAATGGAATGCAGTATGATGTGATTGCAATTATTTAATGGAACAGTCTCAACAAGTCAAGAAAAGCTAGCATTTTCATTTTGTAAAAGCTGTTCTATTTATTCAAAGGACTTTCTTATTCTGAACAGAGACTCATTATATCTGTTTCTAAAGGTGCAAATGAAAATAGAAAAATGGGCAGTCCCTCGCATGATAACATTTGTAATTAGCAGGGAGGGATAAAGCTCTTAAAATGTACTCACAGCAATTATACATATTTTCAATGTTCTTAAAAGTTCATGACAAACTAATGTAAATGCTATTGCATACAGCTACCAGCACTGCCCCAAAATAAATCGTGCAAAACATAAAGACCAGCAAAACATGTTGAAATCAACTAGATATACCATTCCTATGCTATGCTATGGAACAACTTGTTACCACTCCCACAAGAGGGGAAAATATACTGGACCTGATCATCACCAACATGGGGACTCTATGCTCCAGACCAGAAGTGTATCCCTCACTGGTAAGATCAGACCATAAACTAATCTCATTGGATATTCACATCCTGACCCCACCACTGCCCAGAAAACCACAGTGAAAAACTTCTCTAAAGCAAATTTCACACTCCTCAAAACCGAGGTGGAATCCTTCAAAGCCCCCGGGCCTGTGGAAAATACAGCCCAGACCGCAGAATCCTTTATAAACGCATTCTATGAACACCTTCAGGAATGCATGGATCATGCGATCCCAAATAAAACCAAGACCCAATCCTCCAAAGGCAGACGTCCTGCCTGGTGGACCCCAGCCATAAACAAACTATACAATAGAAGGAGTAGGAAGCTACTAAATGATAGAGCAAAATCCCAAAAAGGGAAGGCATCACTGATCAGTATTAGCAAAAAACTATGGGCACTCATAAAATTGTCTAAGGCCAGCTTTGAGAGAAAAATTGCACAGGACACTAAGGATAATCACAAGGCTTTCTTTAGTTATGTTAGGAACCTGGGTGGTAATTCCCAGATATGCTCAGAATTAGTCCAAAATGACAAAAATACACTGAACCCACAGACATTGCCAACATCCTAGCTGACAGGTTCAGCGCAAACTACCCCCCCCCACCAAAAGGGCAAATATCTATCCCAGCAGAGTGCTGCCCCCCTGACAGCTCAGATGCTCAGGTAAGAGCCGGCCTCTCCAAAGCAAAAAACACAGCATCAATGGGACCAGATGGTGTCCCGGGCTGCATCCTACATGAACTCCAAGAAGAGCTAAACCCAAACATAAAACTACTGTTCAATCTCAGCCTTACTACAGGATATGTGCCCAAAGAGTGGTGTACAGCAACAGTGGTCCCTCTCCATAAAGGTGGTGCCTCAACGGATCCTGGAAACTATCGCCCCATAAGCCTGACTAGCTTGGTCTGCAAAGCTATGGAAAGGATCATCATGGACCTCATAAATAAAGATATTGGGGACCTACAGACACTGGATCCTACCCAGTTTGGCTTTGTTAAGAGCAGATCCTGCCTTTTAAACCTGGTTGATTTCTTTGAAACAGTCACCAAGGCCATTGACGAGGGGAAGGTGGTCCATACAGCCTACCTGGACCTCGCAAAAGCCTTCGATACAATACCCCACTTGGGCATTATAGATAAGCTCACCAGCTTAAATATAAACCCCTATGTCACTAGATGGATTGCAAACTGGCTCAAGGACAGAACCCACATAGTTAGAATTGCTGGAGCCATGTCAGACTCCAAACCAGTTACAAGTGGTGTCCCACAAGGCTCAGTCCTGGGACCTCTCTTGTTCGGTATATATTTATTGGAGGTACAGGCCAACACGGAAGGACTGTGGCTGACCAAGTTCACAGATGACTGCAAACTGGGCGCCATAATCGACTCTCCAGCTGACACAAGCATCCTCCAAAAGGGCCTCATAGAAACAGACAACTGGTGCCAGAGCCATGGCCTCAAGCTAAATGCCAAAACATGTATAGTCATCCCCTTTGGCAAAAACAAAGTGCCCACAAATTACCACATAGGTGGTAATCCATTAAGTACAGAAGAAGTAATTAGGGACCTGGGGACCCAAGTTGATAGCAATCTCTCATTTGACAACCACGTGGCCAAAGTGGTTAGAAAAACATTTTATATAGCCCACCTAATCATGAAGGGATTCACATCTAGATCAGGGGAGGTCATCGTGCCTCTTTACTCATCCCTCATCAGGGCCATAATTGAGTACAATGCCCCTTTTGGGATGTACCTTACCAGACACCTGCAGCAACTGGAAAGACCCCAAAAGTACCTCACCAAGAGGATCAAAGGGCTCAAACAGATGCCATATGCTGCCCGGTTAAAGAAACTCCAGCTCTACTCAGTGGCATACCACCTGTTCAGAGGTGATCTGTGCCTGACGTATAAAGCCATGTCCAACCCGGAATTAATGGACATGCTGCACCTCAGAAAATCTAAATCCCATCGAGCTACACGCTTGAGAGACTTGAACCTCAGCACTGAAATAACTAGGACTTGCTGGAGGGACAGATTCATAACCCAGAGGCTCCCTTCACTCTGGAATAAAATCCCAGTCCAGGTTAGGCAGAGTCCCTCATTGACTCTCTTCAAGAGGAATCTTGATGAGTGGATGGGAGATCGTAGGTTTACCCCAGGTATCACTTCTGTGTCACTGTTAGACAGAGGCACAGTATACTAACCTTGAAAAAAGGCATAGCAAAATAAATTTAAAATGGGTGGCGAAAGCCAAACACATTCTGGCTAGGCTTATAAATGCCCTAGGGCAGATAGCCTAGTATGAACCTATGAACCTATGAACCTATGAAGGAATGTATTATCTAAATTAAATTTTGAGAAGTATTACTAAACCTCTTACCAACTGAAGATGAAAAGATGACCACTCCACCCCCTGCAGAATCATAGATGACCACGGTGCTATCCCCATAGATGGAAGTTTGATTGCACTGTTAATCACAAATTGGCAGTCTCAGGACATGACTATTTCCATAGATAGAAGAATGTCCAAGATGCTTGTTGATGACCTGCTACGCTGACTGGTGATGACCATGGTGGATGACCACAGAGAATTTACAAAACAGTGATTGCTCCAATGACTTTCTCTTGCCTAAGATTGCCTACAACAGTGCATCAAAATAGACTAGTATGTTTATATCACCAAGTCTTGGGTAAAGGATTTTACACTGGCAATTGCTTGACACATGAACTTGGTTGGGTCACTTGTGTATTTCAGAGATGCTGTCTGAAGTACCAAATTCTGAGCTACTTAGACCTTGTCCTGAACACATGTGCTGCCTTTCCTAACCTTCAGTTGGTGAAATAAAAAAGAGGTATTCTGCGTTTGAAAGGATGTGCTTTGCAGTAGTTACCTACAAGTACTTATTAAAAATGAGGAAGATGAAGCCTGGGTGGTCTAATGAAAGCACAAGTGCACATATACTATAAGATCTACAGCCCACTATTGATTATTAGTGCTACTAAGCTTTGAATTGCATTTTTTGTTTTATGCTTTTCTTTCTGTACATTTAGTGGATAAATACCGTTTTGAAAAATATTCCCTTTAAGTTTTTTCAGTTGTGTGATTTATATGCATATGTGTGTCTGTGAGTGTGTGTGTTTGTATGTGTCTGAGTGTGTCTGATTTTGGGGTACTGCTGCAGTGTTTTTTTCATGCTGTATATTGTTATTTTAAAATTAAATCATATTCACTCTTCATTTTTGTTTCTTTTTTGAAATTTATATATTACTTTGTATTTGCATACAATAATCTGGGTAGTATAAACAATCAATCAATGCCACTCATTTTGGGAGTGAAGAGTTATTGCATTCAATTGTAGTAACGTGAATAACAAGATGAGATTTTCTGCGCTTATTGTGAGACAATCAAGAACGAAGGAAGTGTCTGAAAATGGAACAGGCATGGTGAACTTGTTTTCAAAGAGTTTTTGTGATTGTCCTTTTTATCTCCACACAGATATTTTTTACTGAAGTGCTTTAATTTTTCAGTATGAAAGTGCTTCTGTATTACAGATTGTGTGAAACGTTTGTTGCCATTGTTTTCAATCCCAATGTGAATATTACTTTCTTAAGGCGAAGTGTTATCAGCAGTCTGTAAAATGTTGCATTTATTTTGCAATGAATATTATGCAGTATAAATACTGGGACTCGGGTCGACTATTTTTGTCTTTATTTATATTTTGTGGCTTTATCTTACTGTTGCCTCTCTTTTGGCTGGTATATGATTTTTCTCCTGTAGTTTGTATTATTAATACACGTTACTTTCAGTAGCGATGTCCCTTTATAGAAAGCTTAGAAATGTTATCACAGTGAAAGTCAGCTGCTAATTGGCTCCATAATGTCAACTATGGTAAAGTTAACAAAAATCAGTGCAGGAGTTGTGGGCTGTACAGTATTTACTCAAGTGTGCTATAATTAGGCTACAATGGTAAAGCCTGAGTAGACTAACATAAACCCTTGTAGATAAGTGCTACACAACTGAAAACCCCGACACTGATTGTTCTTATTATGCTTTGACAGAGATTTTCTGGAGTATTTTTTGTAATTTTTAATTGTTAACCAGTCATATTTTGTGGAGCATAGCTGTAGCAAGGTCAGTTGATGAAGTGGGCAAAGCTTCCTTTTGCCAGCCTTCTCTACACCATTTTGAAGATGATGACCAAAAGAAATCCTCTCAGAGTTAAAAAAAAGCTAACCAAAGAGCTCTTTGCTGTATCAACATATTTGCAAATCTTCCGTGTTGCCTTTAGTATCTCCATATGCTACAGTTTGATAACTGTGTGTCAAAAACTTCTCTTCAGGCTAAGCAAAGTACTGTTACATATGTGTGCAGTAGCTCTTTTGCTAAACTGTGTCAAGTACCTTCACTAAAGTGTCCTTTACACAAGGCACTGACTATCGTTTATAGTTAGCGCAGTTTACGTGATTATCATAGTCCTTGCAGGGACCAGTTGATACCTCTCCTGCAGTGCTGATCATACTCACTAATGGTTTACACCTCAGGCAGTCTAACTCTTCTTATCTGCCTTGCTATGGTGTTTTTGCAGAGTAACATTGTTTTACAAAACAGTACATCTACTTAATATGCATATAATATGCTTTAGTAGTCTAGTTATTTGGTTAGTACTTATATCATTTAGTAGTTTTTATTTTATGAATGTTTGAACTTTTTCATATGGGTTATGCAATCTGTTATAAACTGCAAATCAGATAGTGTTGTCATAAATTAATGTATTTTCTGTGCAAATAATTCATACAGTTTCTTGAAGTATGTTGCAATTTTATTTTGAACTTCTTATTTTCAAAAGTGTAAAAATATGCCAGAATCCTAAGTAGAACTTTTACAGATAAAAGCAATGAATTTCAAGTGTTCCATAAGATAGTCTCATAATTTGCACTATTACAGTTTCAATGTCTGTATGCATACACACATAACTTATATATATATATATATATATATATATATATATATATATATATATATATATGTGTGTGTATATATATATATATATATGTGTGTGTGTGTGTGTGTGTGTGTGTGTGTGTGTGTGTGTGTGTATACATTCATATTTTATGATTTTCAAACTTTTATCCCACTGGTAATTTGGCAGGGATTCTTATACATGGTGCTTAGTGCACATTGTAGAGTTGTATGGAAATCACCAGCACACAGGCTGAGAGCAAATCATAATTCCATGTTGCACTGCAGTGAAGGAAACACCAATGCACTTCAGAAGATATACATAAATGACCACACAATGACATGTAAATTAAACCATGTAGGGAAATGAGGCCCTAATAATATGCAAAGATATGAGAAGTAAACATAGTCAGGATTCATAGCTGTGTGTGGGGAAAACTGCTCATCAGTCTGCACCCGAGTATAAAATGTACACTGAAAACTGAGATGCAGACAGCAAAAATGCAAGCTATAGGAAGATTATTTGAACAGCAGTATATGCTAGTAAGTAGCACTGCTTCTTCGTGCTGGTGTGCGTGAGATGGTGTTCTACACGAAAGGAAATGGCACCACCAAGAAGTGACATGCTAGAACTTCACTGATCAGGAGATTACTGATCTTTATAGGGTAGAGCAGGATGTTATACTAGCCTTGGTTGAGATGTGCCACCCACACACAGAATCTATAGGAATGCATGGCCTTCCCATATCTTTGGAGAACAAGGTACATATAGTTCTCTCTAGTTTAGCTCTAGAAACCTCTTCAAAGACCAACAGGGCACATGCTGTGTATTTCACAGATTTCCACCTCTAGAATGTTAAACAAGTTCCTCAACATAACGTTTCTACATGTGGAAAAGCATATATGTCTTTATAACACACTGTAGGAGAGAGATAACACCATGTACACCTTCTCTGACATTGCCTATCTCTCCAAGGTGCTGGACAGCATAGATTATACCCACATGGAAATAAAGGTCTCACCTGGCCCACAGTCTAAAAATCTCTGAATACACAGT